>NW_007248778.1:349267-407298 GCF_000164805.1 Carlito syrichta
CTCACCTCAGCCTCCCAAAGGCACGGGATTACAGGCTGAGCCACCGAGCCCGGCTTAACTCAATTCTTAACCAATTACATCTAAAGGACATCTACAGAACAACCACAGAATATGCATTCTTCTCATCAGCACATGGAACATGCTCCACAATCGACTGCATACTCAGACATAAATTAAACATGAACAGATTTCAAAGGGTCAAAATCATACTGAGCATATTTTCAGACCATAAAGGGATAAAAATAAATATTGTCACAAACAGAAACTCCTCCAAAACAGACAATTACATATAAATTTAACTATATGCTTCTGAATGATTTTTGAGTTAACACAGAAATAAAAAGATTCCTAGAAAAAAACAAAACAAAGGCACAACATATCAAAACCTTTAGGATACCATGAAAGTGATGCTAACAGAGAAGTTAGTAACATTGCACTCACACATCAAGAAAATAGACCTCAAGTAAACAGTTGAATGTTGCACTTAAGGGAACTGGAAAGAAAAGAGCAATCCAATCCCAAAACCAGTAGAACAATGAAAACCATCAAAATAAAGTCACAGCTATATTAAATAGAGATGAAAAAACATACAAAGGATCAATGAGACAAAAATCTGGTTCTTTGAAAGGATAAATAATATTGACAGACTCCTGGCCAGAATAACTTTTTTAAAAGGCGAGAGAAAGAGAGAGAGTAGACAGAGAGAGAGAATGACTCAATGAAATGCAATTAGAACTTTTTTTTAAAGTGAGATCACCTGAAGAAACACAAAAGGTTATCTGAGATTATTATGAACATCTGTATGCAAGTAAACTAGAAAATCTGGAGGAAAGAGAGAAGTTCCTGCCAACACAAAACCTTCCTAGATTGAGCAGGATAAAATCAAAACGCTAAACAGACCAATAACAATCCACTAAATCAATTCAGTAATAAGAAACTCCCACCAAAAAAAGCCCTAGGCCAGTTAACTTCTTGGCTGATTTCTACAAGATGTATGAGGAAGAGCTGATATCAATCCTACTGAAAGTATTCCAGGCAATCAAGAAAGAAGGAATTCTCTTTAGCCCAATATCATCCTGATATCCAAAAATGGCAAAGCCCCAACAAGGAAAGAAAACTTCAGACCAATTTCCCTGATGAATATAGATGCATAAATTTTCAGCAAGATTCTAGCAAATTACATCCAATAGCACATTACAAGCATCTTCCACCACAACCAATTGGGCTTCATTTCCAGGATGCAAGACTGATTCAACATATGCAAATCAATATACCACATAAACATGTAAAACCAAGAAACACAAGATTATCTCAACAGATGCAGAAAAAGTATTCAATAAAATCCAATATTCCTTCTTGATAAAGACTCTCAAACACTGAGTCATTGAAGGATCATTCCTCAAAATAATAGAAGCCATTTATGACAAACTTGCAGCCAACATCATATTTAATGAGCGAAATCCAGAAGCAATCCCCTAAGAACTAGGGCAAGATGAGGATGTCCACTCTCACCACTCCTGTTTAGCACAGTACTAGAAGTCCTAGCCAGAGTAATCAGGCAGGAGAAAGAAATTAGGGGTATCCAAATAGGAAAAGAGAAAGTCAAATTATCCTTCTTCACAGATGATAAAATTATATACCTAGCTAATCTTACAGAGTCTGTCAAAAACCTCCTTGCACTGATAAATGACTGGTCAAGTCTCAAGATATAAAATCAATGCATAAAAATCAGTTGCATTACTATACACCAACAAGCAGGGTGAGAACCTAATCAAAACACAATCTCATTCACAATAGCCACACACACAAAAAAACTCAACATTCATCTAACCAAAGAGGTGAAAGACCTTTACATTTAGAACTACAATACAGTTATCAAAAAATCAAAGATGATACAAACAAATGAAGGAACATCTCATGCTCATGGATTAAAAGAATCAATATCTTCAAGATGTCCACTTTACCTAAGGCAATCTACATATTCAATGCAATCCCTATCCAACTACCAAAATCATTTTTCATAGACCTAGAACAGATAATGTGGGGGGAAAAAAGCAGAAAAGAACCTGAATAGCTAAAACAATCCTCAGCAAAAAAGAATAAAACTGGAGGAATCATACTCCCAAACTTCAGACTATACTAGAAAGCTATAGTGTCCAAAACAGCATGGTGCTGATACAAAAAATAGACTGGTGGAACAGGACAGGGAATACGGAAATAAAACCCAGACCATCAACCAACTCATCTTCAACAAAGGCAACAAAACAAACATTGGGGAAAGGAAACCATGTTTAGCAAAGGATTCAGAGAAAACTGGCAAACCACATACAGAAGAATGAAACTGGACTCCTACCTATCATCATGTATAAAAATTAACTCAAAATGGATCAAGGACTTAGATATGAAAATTCAAACTATAAGAATCTTAGAAGAAAACTTAAGGAACTTTATACTGGACATTGTCCTAGGCCATGAATTTATAACCAAGTCCTCAAAAGCAAATGCAACAAAATTTTAAATTGACAGGTAGGAGCCTATCATCCTAAAAAGTTTTTGTACAGCAAAAGAAACCATCAAGAGAATAAAGAAACAACCCACAGAATGGGAAAGATATTTGCAAGCTATGCATCTGATAAAGGCCTGACATACAGGATCTATAAGGAACTGAAATGAATTGACAGGACAAAAACTAATAACTTAATAATAAAAGTGGGCAAAGGACTTGTACAGACACTTCTCAAAGTAAGACATCCAAGCAACAAAGAAACATCTGAAAAAATGCTCAACTTCACTAATCATCAGAGAAATGCAAATAAAAAGTACAATAAGATACCACCTCACACCAGTCAAGATGGCTATGATTAAAAAGCCAAAAAACAATAGGTGTTGGCAAGGCTATGGAGGAAAAGGAATACTTCTACATAGTTGGTTAGAATGTAAGCTAGTTTAGCCTTTGTGGAAAGCAGTGTGGTGATTTCTCAAAGAACTAAATATTAAGTTACCATACAACCCAGCAATTGCACTCCTGGGAACACAACCAGAGGAACACAAATCACTCTACCAAAAAGACACTGAATGCATATATTTATTGCAGCACTATTCACAATAGCAGAAACATAAAGCCAGTCCAAATGCCCACCCAAAGTGGTCTGGATAAAGAAAATGTGCATGATGGAATACTACAGAACCATAAAGAAGAACAAAGCCATGTCCTTTGCAGTAACACAAATGCAGCTGGATGCCATCATCCTAAGTGAACTACTACAGACACAAAAAAACTGAATATTGCATGCTCTCACTCGTAAGTAGGCAACAAACATTGGTAACATAGTCATAAGAGCAGGAACAACAGATAATGGGCACTGTTAAAAGAGGGAGGGAAGGAAGGAGGATAAGGTACCCATTGGGTACCATGTCTACTACCAGGTGGCGAGAGGGCCTGATGGAAGACCAAACTTTTTCTTCACACACTCTACTTATATAGCAAATCCTCACAAGTACCCCATGACTCTAGAATTTATAAATATAAAAATTTCTCAGGCCGGGCTCGGTGGCTCATCCTGTAATCCTAGCGCTTTGGGAGGCCAAGGTGAGCGGATTGCCTGAGCCCACAGGTTAGAGACCCGCCTGGACAGCGAGACCTCATCTCTACAATAAATCAAAAAATCAGCCAGGCCGTAGCGTGTGCCTGTAATTCCGGCTACTCAGAAGGCTGAGGCGGAAGGATCGCCGGAGCCCAGCAGGTCGAGGCTGCGGTGGTCGGGAGCGTCCACTGCACTCCAGTCTGGGCAACAGAATGAGAATCCAGCTCAAAAAAACAAACAAGAAAAAATTCTCAGCCTATAATCCCAGCACTTTGGAAGGCTAAGGCAAATGGATTGCCTGAGCCCGCGGGTTCGAGACCAGTCTGGGCAAATTGGCTAGACCTCATCTAGCCAAGTCAAAAATTACTGGGCATGGTAGTGTACACGTGTATAGTCCAGCTACTTGGAAGGCTGAGGCAGAAGGATCGCTGGAGCCCAGCAGGTTGATGCTGGGGTGGCCGTGACTGCACTCCAGCCTGGGCAATGGAACGAGACTACAACTCAAAAAACAATTTTTTTTCTTTGGCTGGGCCCGGTGGCTCAGCCTATAATCCCAGTACTTTGGGAGACCAAAATGAGTGGATTCCCTGAGCCCGAGGGTTCAAGACCAGCCTGGGGAACTTGACGAGATGTTGTCCCTACAATAAATAAAAAATTAGCCAGGCATGCTAGTACATGCCTGTAGTTCTGGCTACTTGGAAGGCTGAGGTGGAAAGATCACCAGAGCCCAGCAGGTCGATGCTGGGGTGGCCATGAGTGTGCCACTGCACTCCAGCCTGGGCGACAGATTGAGACTCCAACTCAAAAAAAAATTCTTTTTTTTAACAAAAAAGATAAATTTCTAAAATTGCTTACTGTCAAGGAGCTAGAAATTTAGTTGCAACTGATTGACAGAAGAGTTAAAGTTGCTTATGAAATTTGAACTCATTTAAGTTGGCAACTTGCCTTTTAATTGTCATACAAAATACTTGTGGAAATGTTTCTAGACATCAATTATAATTCAATGCTGTTTTTCAGGTTGTTGCTAAGGAATTTACTTAAAAAAGAAGAGAGGGAAAGAAAACAAAATGGAAAGAGGAAAGGAGAAGAGAAGAAAGAAACAAGAGAGAAGAACGAAGGAAGAAAGAATTTAAAATTCAAGTTTTCTCCATCATTGGAAATTCAAGCAGAAAACTGGGTCAAAGTTTTACATTGTTGTATACTTAGACCTTACCCTTATTTTTTTTAAATCAAAAAGAAGCCGAGCTTTGTCCTCTCTCTCTCATTTATTTTCCTAATGTTTTCTACCAAGCTACTCATGCAGAACACAGAACAACATCTGTAACCCAAGCATTCTTCTGCAACAGCTCAGAACCCAAGTCTAAACTGGGTTAAGAGCTATAATTTAGAGCTATTAACTCCTAGTTTTGTCTTCCATCTACTAGGTCCAACCCTGGACAGGTACTAGAATTTATTAAAACCTTTTGTCAAATTGGTAGAGGAATGAAAATCAACTAAAGTATTTGCTCTGAGATGAGGGATTTCAGAACACTTGGAAAATCAGAGACCCCATGGCACTGTCTCACCTGCTCATTTAAAAGTGCAATCTGAGAAGTACGTATTCCATATTTTCTATGTTTTTGCTAATGTGAAATACAGTTTTTTAAACCACAGGAAACCCAGGGCTCTTCCAATGATGGATTTGGGAGGTGGAGAAGGCAAAAAAAGGAGAGAACATCTTCAAGTGGAACCATTTGTGTAAAAATGGAATGGAAATACTGAGATGCTTCAGAATGTTGAAACAACTACTGAACTGGAACCAGAACTCCCAATTTGGTTCTGCATGACCTTAGAAAAGTCACTGTTCTCTAGACATCAGTTTTCTTGTCTACTAAATTAGGGGATTGGATGAGAAGGTGTTTGAGCACAGAAAATGACTCCCCAGAGAATGGTGCTTTATCATGCTGAGCGCTTTGAAAATGGAAAACCTCAGAAATAAGCCTCATATCTAAGGTGAGCTCAGGAAAGATAGAAACCTTTTATGGAGCAGAAGGACAAAAACTCACTTGATCTTGATCTTCCGTATGACTGCAAATTGTGAAAGTGGGGCCTCATGATCCTTCTGACCTTTTAGGTTTTAAGCAGGAGGTGTCAGAAAAGTTAATAGAGAGATAACTGACTTGTGGCAAATATTTTATAAAATACCAAAAAGAAAGAAAGAAAGAAGCCTCACATTCTCTCTCTGACCTTTTCCTGCCTCCTGGTCTCTCTGATTCTTTTTTTGGAAGCACCTGAAGAAACTGGAATTTCCTTATCTAAGAAAGTTTTGTTCCAGAAAAAAAAAAAGCAATTTTCTTAAGACCTGCCTCACCTTAGGAATTTTATTAAATAGCCAGGAAATATCAACCCTGAGAAGCAAAAAGAATGGGAGTTGTCAGCATGCCCTGACAGAATTTTTATATGTTATCCTGAGGATAGCTGAGAGAGATTACCTGGAAGACTTTATCAGCATAATAAGACAACCTTTGTTCACAGTGAAGTTTCACCCTTCACCTTCCTAACTCCTCAGAGGAATTTTGTCATTTACTTCTACATTCCCATCTCCCTCCTCCTCTATATAGAAGGGTATATAAGCATCTATACTCCACTAGGCATGTTAGATAAGTCTGTATACCTCTTTCTCCTATTGATCTGACTTTTGTCAGTTCATTTTCAGGGAACTTTCAGAGGGTGAAGGGCAAAGCTCTCTCTTTGCTCCTACAATGGTATATATATATTAAATAGCTCTACAATGTGAACAAAGATACCAGATACTAAAGTCTTTTCTAAAACCTCGAATAGTAATTTAGAAAGATTTTGTTTTTAAAGACTGACCATAAGAAGTGAGTTCCAGGAGATAAGTTTTCTTGGCACTAGAGCTAACTAAGACTAGGGCAAGTTACTCGAGGGCACTTCAAGAGCACAGAGCTACCATGAAAACATGGGATACTTCTGGTTACTACTACTTGGGCACCTGGTGAGAACCCTCCTGCAACATCTCATCACATGTTCTTTCCTCTGGCCTTATCCTTCAAAGTTCAGTCAAATGAAACATTGCTTATAAGTCTTTTGTTGGACACAGAACAAGGTGGATGGGATATGTTAATTCAGAAGTTTTCTCCTAGGTAAGAGAGAAATTACATATAGGTAGTACCTATCTATTATCCTCAAGTTTATCAGCCCCTTTCCCAAAATCAGGTCAAGTTTGTAAACCAAAGGCATGCAAATTTGCAGCATGAGAGAAAAGCACTGTCTCTAAGACAAGCTCCATTCATTCTGCGGATGAAGGCCTAGGGCAAAGAATCCAAAGAAGAGGGAAGAGAAAGAGATAGAAAAAGAAAAGGCAAAGAACCCAAAGAAGAGGGAAGAAAAAGAAAAAGAAGTAGGGGGTGGGAGAAATGGGTATCCAGGAAGAGAAGGGGAGACTGGTAGAGAAGAAAATGCCAGGAAAAGAGAGTCCAGGTCTGCCCACCCCAGATATCTACTCCACCACGAGCCCTACAGCCAGTTATCTTTCTAGAACAGACATCTGATCACCTCATTGCCCTGCTATGAACACACACATTTTTACTAGCACATTCTAAGTTCCTTAATCAGCTAGCAGAATCCTCCTTGGCCTGGCACTAAAACCATGTGCCGTCCCATCTCTCCAGCCCAGGAACTTCAGCCACAGCCAGCTCCTCACAGGCTCTCTCAAGTCTCTGCTGTAGTACATTAAAAAAATGTTTAGGCCGGGCTCAGTGGCTCAGCCTATAATCCCAGCACTTTGAGAGGCCGAGGCGAGTGGATTGCCTGAGACACGGGCAGCTTGTTGAGACCTCGTCTCTACAATAAATCAAATATTAGCCAGGCGTGGTAGCACACGCCTGTAGTTCCGGCTACTTGGAAGGCTGAAGTGGAAGGATCGCCGGAGCCCAGCAGACTGAGGCTGCAATGGCTGGGAGCGTGCCACTGCACTCCAGTCTGGACAACAGAGTGAAACTCCAACTCAAAAAAAAAAATGTTTAAACTCTGCTGTGGATAACCATCTGTCGTGTCTCATCTTTTAAGGGACCACCCAGGGACCACTACTACTTTGACATTTTTCCCAACTACCTTTTGTGTATTGACCTTGTTTATCACATGGTATTTAATTAAGATTAATATAATTTTTCTTTTTTTTGAGTTAGAGTCTCACTCTGTCTCCCAGACTGGAGTTCAGTAGCTGCTCCCGGCCACCACAGCCTCAACCTGCTGGGCTCCGGCAATCCTTCTGCCTCAGCCTTCCAAGTAGCTGGAACTACAGGTGTGTGCTACCACGCCCATCTAATTTTTGATTTATTGTAGAGATGAGGTCTCGCTGCCCAGGCAGGTCACGAACCCGCGGGCTCAGGCAATCCACTCACCTCAGCCTCCCAAAGGCACGGGATTACAGGCTAACCCACTGGCTAGCTTAATTTAATTAACAAAAATGTATCCCCACCAGAGCCTTTCAGGATGGTTTGGAGATAGGAGCTTGGGTAAATTTATCTTTATATCTTTGGTCTCCATCCTATAGTTTGGCACAAAAGTAAGTACAAGAATGCTTAGGAGGAAGGAATAAATGAGGATAGAGGAGAATTAAGATAAAAGAAGAGGAATGGGAGAAGCAGGGAAAGAAGGAAGAACATAGTACATTCCTAAATTCAATCTGTTTCCATATCCACTGGCAGAGAAGTTGTTTTGATAACTTCCAGAATGTTAGTAACTCTAAATCTTATCAATGTCTCCTGCTGGGGTTTGTTTTACATACTTTAGAAACCCAGAATTAGGGTGAAGGAGAAATGTCATTTGGATTTCAGGGGACTGCTGGATGTTGGTTGCTAGCAAATAACTACTGATGACAACTTATAACTGCTTTCTGCTGCCTCTGGGGGCTCACACTGTCACTGCTAGGAAGAATGCCATCTATTGAAATGGAAAATCCACAGCAAGTCTTAGACAAAAGTGAAAATATCTCCCCCACAAAGGAAAACAAAAATGAACATTAATCACCTTTTGGCCAAAAGATTGCCAGATGAATGAACAATCTCTAAAACTGGCTTTCAAAAAATAAGATTATATTTAGAGGTCATCATTTCTTCCATGACTCCTTAAAGAAGAAATTTTCTTTTCACACAGCCTCACAGAATGATCTGGGCAACTACATTGTGTGGTTAAATTAGAAGTCCCAGGCTAGTTCCAGATCTACAGATGATTTTGTGTGTGATCTTGGTCTAATCATATAACCTAATAATCAACCTTAACTTTTTATTCCATGGTAGGAGGGATTTAGATTTCAGCTACATGAAGTTTTTTAGGGCTTATTTAATGCATAAAAGTCATCAATTCTTGTAGTAAAACCTATTTGTCCAAAGATCATATAATTCAAAATAATTCCTCTTTTTTTTGAAAGCAGGATTTATTGAGAGGACAGAAAAGCTCCCATAGTGGGTGGGACCCAAGGGGGTTGCCCCAAAGTAATTTCTTTTGTTCCCTCCTTTTGCTGTTAACATACTAGATACCTAAATAGTAAGTGAAAATCTGTTTCTTCGTGTTCTTAATGTTTTAAATTAAATTGAGCTCCATCAACTTGCAATTCATTATGCTGAAACCTTAACTCACTCCCATACTGCCCTAAAAGGGTTAAAGATATTTCCTTTGATGGTAAGTTTATAACCTGAGAAATAAATCAAGTCCTCTGATTATCAGGCATCAAATTATATTGTAAAGTTTTAAATACATATAGTCTGTTTAATTCTTTTATCCTTTTTAAGACAGGCTGGACATAAAGGCTTAGCAACCTAAAATGCTATAAATCAAATAACAAGATAGGCATAAAATGTCATAGTAAACTCACAAATCAAAGTAAAAAAAAACTTCAATTGCTTTTGACAAACTCAAAGGGCAGCTTCTTCCTGCTGGGAAGGATTAAGAAAGTTCAATTCTCTGAAGAACAGCAAATGATTAGCTAGAGCGACCCATCTATCTGTATGGGTCAACACTCCTTTCCGGACCAACAGAGCAAGAAAGAAATCAAGTCCCAGCACAGCAGGAAGCTGCCTGCCCGGGTTCCCCTTTCTGACGAGGCCATGTTATGACCACTCTTTATCCCATCACATCATTGCTACCTCTGTTGATTTTCTAACAGAGATTGGCAGTCTCTCTTGTACCCCAGAGCAACCCAGAAAGAGACCCACAAGCTGCTTAGCAAACTTCTCAAAAGCATTGATCCTAAGAATGTCAGCCAAAAAAAGAACAACAACAAAACAACAACAATGACAAAACTGATTAAGCTTTCACAGAAATCCTTAGAAGAGAATTCTGAGTACCTGGCCCCAGAATGGGGTGATCTGGGCTAGGTCATCTACCTCGGGGTGCGGTAGCTCATCTGGCCTCAGGGATTTTAGGTCTGCAGAAGTGTTATTATCCACAGTCCCAGTTTTAGGGTAGCTCCGCTCTCTCACTTTCTCCCTCCTGGAGCCGCTACGACCAGTCTGCTGGTGGCTTTGCACTATTCTCGCCACCACGTTATTAGCTCTTCCGCTCACCTCCATGTATTCATCTTGACACAGGCAAAATGGGAGGAAAAACAAAGCCAGCAGGTGCCAACAGATGAGCTGCCTTCCAAGCATGATTCTCGACGGAGCCTCAGAACCTCCTTGAGAAGACGGCGGGGCTCCAGGAGCGTGGTCTCCTCGGGCAAATGCCAGGGCTGGAGCTGACAGCTGCAGCAGCTGGGTGGTTTTATACTTTGGTGTGTAATAAATAAGGCTACAGGCACGCCAGAGTGACAGCAGCCCTCCTCCCCAGACAGAACAGCCCCCATTCATCATTTTCCCACACCACAGGCAAAACGGAATTGTGTGCACAGTCCCAGTTGGCCGGGTTCGTAAATGTCACACCTTGGCACGTTTTTGTTGAAGTGTGAAGAAAACATACACAACCAGCTGGAAACAGAGAGCATGTGTCCAGCCGCTTGCTTTCATGATTAGACATGGAAAGGCTATGCATTCGCAGTCTAAAATGCCTTTTGGAAAAACCCATCCCTGTGCTTGCCAGGAAATTCGGGCTTAACTGCATCAGCTCTGTCTGAAATGACAGTGGGAACCCATTCAGGGCCATCAAGAGCTCTTGCTCTGTAGTCTTTCGATTAGTACTTCCCCACTTTGGCCCACTTAAAGGAACTTATTTCCCCTTCCGGATACCAGCAGCGGAAAGATACTCCCAAACACTCAGCTAAATTCAGGTGTAGAGTCTCTGGGTTTAGCAAAACTATTTCCCCATCTTAAGCTTTATTTTCTTTTCCCTTGAATTTCCAAAAGCCAAAGTTACATGAAAGTTAACCAAGTGATTTGTCACATGAAGATACAGCACCCTGCTATGTGTTAAGAGAAGATCATCTCTGGCTATTCTTTCTTTGGACATAGTCCTGATTAAAATCGAAGAAATAAAAAGTGCCAAGCTAAACACACTATTCCCAAACACAGCATATCAGGATCGAGTGAATTATCATTTATTTTGTTTTCGTTGCTATACTTTCATTAATTTGGCCAAAAAGCAAATGGACACTTCAAACCTCACCATGACAATAAATTAAGAGAATTTACATAGCTTTGTCATTGAAAATTGTTTCTGGCCTGATGTGATGGCTCATGCCTGTAATACTAGCATGTTGAGAGGCTGATGTGGGAGAATTGCTTAAAGCCAGGAGTTTGAGACCAGCCTGGGCAACATAACAAGACCTTGCCTCTACAAAAAAAAAAAAAAAAAAAAAAAAAATTAGGCAGGCACGATGGTGTGTGCCTGTAGTTCCAGACACTCAGGAGGCTGAGGTGGGAGGATCGCCCAGGAGGTTGAAGCTGAGGTGACCTGTGATTGTGCCACTGCACTCCTGCCTGGGTGACAGAGGAAGATCCCAATTCAAAAAATAAAATCAAATAAAAATTTTAAATTGTTTCTATTTACATATGATTTTATTTATGTTGTTCCATTCACTCACGAAAAAGTCGCTGGTCCTCTCCTGTGAGGTTTAGAGAGACACTGGGACCTTAAAGAGGATGGGTCTGATGCAAGTGTCTGATGCAAACGATGGTGGCACTGTAAGAAAACCAGGCTTGGAGAAGGCCAGCCTGCTGATGAAGAAGCAGAGCAGATGGAGACAGGAGAGACGAGGAAACTGCTGACAGCTGTCTCCTAACTCAGCCACTGGCTTGAGAACCAAGAGCTGTCTCCGGAAGTGGCCAGAATGGGCAAAAGTTGGGCTGGCCGCTCTTGCGACTTCCAGACTAGCTGCCTCCAGAGCCCACAATGATACAGAGAAAACATTTGATGCTGTAGATGGAGTAAGAGAGTTATTCTATGAAATAAAAACTCTCTAGGTCACAGTGTAGGAGCCTTAGGAGTCATGCTCAGTGAAAGCAAATATTTCCCAACTATTGGGACATAAAAAAAACTCAGCCATTCCCATTCTACAAGTCTACTCTCAGGCGACTAAACTTTCCTCACTGCAGGATTCCTTGAGTTCTGGGATGTGCACTGTTGAAAGGCAGATACCCCTGGGAAGGGCGGCACATCAAGCTGTTATCCAACATTAACACTTACTGAGGATTTCCTTCGCAGACCTGGAGACGGCTTGGAGGATGAGCAAGTGAATGGGGTTTTCCTGTAGAAAGGAAGGCCCAGTGCAGCAATTCCATCGGGATGCTTCCTCATCCGAAAGGCCTGGAGAAGATGTCACAGGAAGACCACAAAGCTAGCAATGGCTCTGAAAACTAGGTCACTGATTCGCAAGTTTTCTCAGAGCTGTGTCTGGCTTTTGCCATCAGGTATCTCCCATGGTATGAACTGTCTGGTTAAGTAATTGCAAATCAGCCTCTCTGACTTTCCACTGCATTGAGACTTTCCATTCATGTATTCAATCCTGTCATCTATTTTCTAGTGGTTCTCAACCCTGACTGCATATTAAAATAAACTGGGGAATGTCTAAAAATATCAGTGCCTGGATCCCATCCCAGACCAATTGAGTCAGAATCTCTAGTGGGGCTTACACACTAGGAATTTTTAAAAAGTTTCTCCAGATGATTCAACTGTGCATTCAGGGCTAGAAATCACTGACCCATCCTCTCCTCGATACAAAAGGAATAAATAATAATATATAATTTGCTAAGCCTTCACTGTGGACCAACCAAGTATTTCTTTGCTTTATCTCACCGACTTCTAAACTCAGCAAAGCGATTATTCTGTCTTACAGGTGAGAAAATGGAGAGGTAACGTGACTTGCCTGGTGTTACACAGTTGGAAAGGATGGGACTCCATTTATCTTTTTAGAGTGTCCTCTCCGGCCTTCCTACAGAGAGGCAGGGAGAGATTAATTGCAGGCCAATGGCTGAAAGAAGGAGGCTGGTCTGAGAGCTCCCAGGGTGTCTGCCCACAAGAATCTGGGGTCAGGGAGTACTATGGGTTGGGTTGTGTTCCCCAAAAATATGTTGAAGTTTTAACCTCTAGAACTTGTGAGTATGACCTTTTTGAAAATAGGGTCTGTTAAAGTAAATTAAAATGGAGACTAGACCTGAAGAATCCCTGAGCAGACAAAGCTGGGTAGGCCTCATAAGTGACCTAAACCTTGCTTTGTTTGCAAACTTAAGCATAACTTTACTTGATCTACTTTTTATAAATGCCTATATTCAAGAAAAACAGAATATAAGCTCAAGCAGTCAGAAATTTTCCAACAGGATATGCCAAACAAGGCCACTGTATATCTGCAACCAAGCAAATATTTTATTTGTTTTACTCCTGCCTTTGTTCTATAAACACTTCCCCTCTGCCCGTTCTTGTTTTTCCTCATTGGAGCTACTGAACCTCTTCTGGTTTGGAGTTGCCCAATTCATGAATTGTTATTTGTTCCAATAACTCTTTAAAATGCTATTGTGCCCCCATTACTTTTTAACAGGTCTTTATAAATGATCAGCTTAAAAGAGGTCAATAGGGTGGACTATAACTCAATATGACTGCGTCCTTGTAAAAAGGGGGACTTTGGACACAGAGACAGACATGCACATAGGGAAAATACCATGTGAAAATGAAGGCAGGGATTAGGGTAATGCATTTACAAGCCAAGGAACACCAAAGATTGCCAGAAGACCACCAGAAGGTAGATGAGAGGTAAAGAACAGATCATTCCCTGATAGCTCTCAGGAGACACTAACCCTGCTGACACCTTGATCTCAGATTTTGAGCCTCCAAAACTGTGATGCAATAAATTTATTTGTTTAAGTCACCTGTTTTGTGGCACTTTGCAATGACAGTCTTAGCAAACAGATGCAAACAGCGTATGCAGGGCGGAAGAATCAGATCCTACTATCTTGCACAAGAGGAAATGGTAGTCTGAAAAGATTTAGCTAATTGTTCAAGTTCATGGGTGGTGAATGTTAAACTTAAGACGGAGAAGAGTCACCAGTCCTTCAGTATAGGCTTTTTTTATTTTTACTTCCCTCCAGGACTTTCCAATTTAATACACTTAAACCTTAGTTTATTGCTAAATCTTACTTGGGGCTATCATTTCCTACATGCTCCAGGATGCCTGGTTTTCAGAGATGTGAATAGGAATTGGACATAATCTCTTGCCTATGAGTTGAATATTAAAATCATCTAGAATCTGCCTTAGACAAAATTCCAGGAGGGGATGGAGTCCCAGTTCTGCACAGCTGTCTTTGGTTGTAAAAGTTCACAAAGGACACCTGGGGACACCAGGCTCCTAAGACACACTGGAACTGGGACTGCTACCGCATCCTGATTCCCTCGGACACAAGGGTCCAGACAGGATGTTGGGACAGTCACTAACGTGAGCAGCAGAAGTGTAGATGCATTTGAATATATGTGTAAAAGCCGAGTTCCATGACTCAGCTTTGCAAGGCAGAGGCAAATATTTGTTTAGCTTTACAAAGGAGGCTGTTATGAGATGTGTAGGTGCCCTGTGGCCTCCCCCACGGTGCTTCAATGTGGCCTGAGCCAAAAAGAGATCAGTTATGGTTTGGCTAAGGGACAGTCAAGAACTGTGTTAGATTGAACGTGTCTTTATATCAGTGCCAACTTAAAGCTAAAGAAGGCAACTAATGAAAGCAACTGTTTGCGTGATTTTCAGGAGCAGTTGGAGTGTAGCATACACCTTCCTTCCCTCTTCCCACTGAAAAATATTCCTTGTACTCAGCACAGTGGATTCTTACATTCTAAAATCAAGGCTTAATTCCTTTTATTTAAATCAATTAGGAATTTATTAAAATACAAATAAAATTAGAGAGATGAGGGAGTTAACTGTATTGGTTATTTATATCTTAATGTTGAAGGTTTTTTCAGTTCCTTTACAAAGAAGTTTTCTTTGGAGAAGAATTAAAAGAAAGAATCATAGTGTGTTCAGAGAGGTGACATTGCCTCCTGATGTGAGCTACTATCATTTGAAGAAAAACAGGTTCCCATTTGTAGCCTATAGGGGGCAAAATCAGGGGAAGAACTTAAGAGGAAGTTGGTTGATTAGTCGGGGTGTTCTCATTTTGGTGGAATTACATCTGTAGAGTTTGGACCTCTTTAGACAAGTGCAGGAAACTTATTGTCAGTGTGCCAGAAATGGATCTGTCTCTATGGCCAAAATAAGGCTTTCAGAGACTGATGTATAAAAACAAGCATCCAAATGTATTTATTTATAATGAAAAATATAACTCAAGTTGATTACATGTTTGCTGAACAACAAATTCACTCAGTAGGCAACTCCATGTGAGAAGTCAAATTTTAATCAGAGATGCATGTGATAAGCATGATATTATGTGTGTATATTTGAAAGATAATTTATTGAATAATATTATATTAACGTCTGATGTCATTGAGCTTTTGTGTTAGTCAGGGTCTAAATAAAAAAACAGAAACCACACCAGATATTTCAACAGAGAGTATTTAGTAGAAGTAATTACACGACACAGGTAGTAACAGCGGGAATAAGCCCTAAGGCTGGGACAACCAAGGGGAGAGAGATTGTTGTTATCCGAATTTAGAAGGGGGACCTGCAGAGCTGAGACTCAGATTTCTGAGGAGGGGACACTGCCCAACAAAAGCTGGTGCCTTTATCAGCATATAATGAAGCTAATTAACCGATATAGAATATAGAAATTCACTGACCTAGAACCAACTAGAGCTACAGGGTAAAAGGGTCATTGCTCAGATGACACTCACAAAAACAGCAAGCAAAAGGAAGAGCAAGTAAGTGTCTTCTGCAATCCCCTACCTTCCAGCTTCTTCTAGCATCCTCTCTTGCTTGACGGAGGAGAAAAACAATTTGCAGAATCCAAGTTCCTGCATCCCAGGGCAGAGTTTTGAAGGCTGGGTTGGAGCTGACAGACAACAACATAGTTTTAATAACCTGATGCTCCAATCTCCTCTCTAGGAATATGCCTGCTCCAAGAAACAGACACTCAAGCTTCTGGGGCAGCATTTGAAACACATCGCCCAGGTTGGTCTGTCTGAATTCTCCTCTTGAAAATTTCAGATCCTGGCTGGGCTCGGTGGCTCAGCCTGTAATCCCAGCACTTTGAGAAGCCGAGGCAAGTGGATTGCCTGAGCCCGCGGGTTCAAGACCTGCCTGGGCAACTTGGCAAGACCTCATCTCTACAATAAATAAAAAATTAACCAGGCAAGGTAGTGCACGCCTGTAGTTTTGGTTACTTGGAAAACTGAGGTGGAAGGATCGCTGGAGCCCAGCAGGGCGAGACTGCGGTGGCCGGGAGCATGCCACTGCACTCCATCCAGTCTGGGCGACAGAGTGAGACTCCAACTCAAAAAAAAAAGAAAGAAAATTTCAGATCCTTTCCGTTTTTTCTAATAATTTCTTTCTTCAGACAGAGGACAGTATAATTACTTATACAAAAATTTTTTCCCATGGAGTTTGCACCCAGTACAACTTAATTGGATTGAGGGTATTTATAGACAATCTTCTGACTGTTTCTCATTAAGGTCGACCTGTTAACTACATATTGGACACTGGTAGCTGTAGTTGGCTTCATATCAGGGTCTTTTTATATTCCCAGAATTAGCCTCAGTGTATCCTGACAAAGGTGTCAGCTTTACTGGACAGTGCCCAGAAGTCTGAGTCCCAGCTCTGCAGAGCCCCCTTCTTCCAGTTTCTAAATTCAGATAACATCAACTTCTTCCCTTTGTCATCCCAGTCTTAGGGCGCAATGACCTTTCCAATGGTTAGCCTGCCCAATTTCCTTTTGCTCATTGAGAAACTGAGGTTGACTTTGGTAGATGAAGGTCAAACAAGCTTGATCCAGATTCTGAAGCAACCTAGGACAGAAGCAGCTCTAACACTCAGGAATTTGGTTTTTCAGCATGCCATGCTAGTTAGTCACTTGACAACACAAACTACACTAACATAATGAAGGCAAGGTAAGACTTTTCTGAAAGGTTTTGCTGGGCTATGGCAAGATCCAGAAAGAGTCAAGCTAATTCCTCAAAATGAGAGATTGTTGCCATCAGAGGTGTTGTATTAGTCAGCGTTCTCCAATGAAATAGGAACAAAAGGATACATATGCATATGCATATATAGATAGAAAGAGATTTATTTTAAGAAATTAACCTAATATGACTATGAGGCTTGGCAAGTCTGAAGCCCACAGGGCAGGTCCACAGGCTAGAAATCCCGGCAAGAGTCAATGTTGCAGTCTTGAGTTCAAAAGCAATCTGGATGCAAAATTGTTTTCTCTTTCGGGAACCTCAGTCTTTTCTTTTTTTTTTTTTTGAGTTGGAATCTCACTCTGTCGCCCCGACTGGAGTGCAGTGGCCGCTCCCGGCCACCGCAGCCTCCACCAGCGAGGCTCCAGCGATCCTTCCACCTCAGCCTTCCAAGTAGCTGGAACTACAGGCGTGTGCTGCCACGTCCGGCTAATTTTTAATTTATTGTAGAGATGAGGTCTCACCAAGTTGCCCAGGGGAGTGATATATATATATATATATATATCTCCCCCAGGAGAACTGGAAACATTTGTAGCCCCAAAGAATAATCCAGTGATACTTGGGACTCTAGAAGATAACTTTCTCTTTCTGAAGTATTCCAGAGAGGAAGAGATAACCAGTACAATGACCACTTGTATACTTAATCCTGAATTGTAACCCACATCTTTAAAATAAAAGAGATGAGCACTTTAGAATGGGCCTATGGAGATTCACCTCATTGTCCCCATGCCCAGTTCCCCTAAGCTCAGCCTTCCTTAGGGTTTCATAGACCTCCCAACTCCAATTAGACCTTTACTTTCATTGTTCACCAACTCTTCTTATGTACTCCTCTCTTCTAGTCATCCTCTTGCCCAAAAAGCCCTCCTAGTCTAGTCTCTCTTCATGAAGTTTTGCCAGACTTATTAGGATACTACTACAATGGGTCTATTGCAATTATAATATGTCTAAACTTTTCATGTAGCACTTGGTATCATCCCTATGGCAGACACTGTTTGTTTGGAGTCAAACAATAATTTCTTTTTTTCCTTGTAATGGAATCTTGATTTGTTCTTTTTTTTCCTTTAGAGATAGTGAGTTCTAGTTTCAGGAAGTAAATCATGACTGGTTTTCTCTTTTCCAGTGATTACTTTAGGCATGAATAATGACATTATATGGTGTAAGAGGAGTCTGCTGAGGAATTTTTGGAAAGGACACCTTTCTCCTAAAAAGAGATACAAAAAAAGGAAGTGACCATTTTGTCTCTTCTTCTACTGAACGCTGTCATATTTACATAGAATGTGGGACACCTCAGCAAACCCTGAGGATGACAGAGGAGAAGGAAGGAAAAAACCTGGTTATTGATGGCATCTGTGAGCCACTGGATTAGCCAGTCTTTAAACTACTCAACTGTCTTCTGTGCGAGATAATACAAGTTCTGTTGCTGATTATTATTCTATTAATACTATTATCATTATTATTTTATTATTGGTGTTGGTTAAACACTGTCTTTATTATATTATTAATTAATACTCTCTACATATCCGTATGATCTTTTCAACTAGATTAAATATCCTTGAGGGAAATAATAATACCATAGTCATCATTGTATAAAGACTTGTTCTGCAACAGACACATAGTAAACACTCAATAAATTCCAGTTCTTAGTAGAATAAATAAATAGAAAACATAAACCAAATTAATAAATTAAGTATAGACTGGTGGATAAAGACTGCCGGAGCTCAAATAAGGTAATTATAAAGGAGGTGGAGGGATTCATAGATCTGACTCTCCTACACCCACTGGGGTATCCTAAGATACTTTCTGAGAAGGCAGGGTGCTTCCTCTACATGTCCAGTCCTTTTTCTTCAGGGAAGCCTTCCATGACTTCTTACAACAGAAACAATGCCCTGGATTTCATGATTCCCTTTCTAGACATTTTCCAGTGTCCTGTGCAGTTAAATTGGGGCCAGATGACTGAATTCTGGCCAATGGGTGTGGATGAGACAATCCACTTCTGACCTCGGCCTTTGAAAACATTCAGTGAGATCATCCTACACTTCCTCTCCTCCCACATTGACTTTGGAAGCCACGTGTTGCAGATGGCGGAGCTATGATGACAGAACTTCTGTCAGCCCGGGTCCCTGAGTGGCTGGATAGAGAAGAACCCTCTCTTGACCCTTATAAAACATGCACTCTGGGTTAGTAATGAACTTTATTGTGTTAACCCACTGTTCTTACAGAATTAATGTGTTACTACAGGTAGTCCCACCTAGTAGACATCTTTAACTAGATGTTTCCTCTCTCATATATTCTCAGACCACTATATTGTCTTCTTTAAAGTACTTTCCAATTAAAATGTATATTTACCTGTATTGTTGTATTTATGCTCTTCTCACTAGACTATATGTACTAGAGATCTTTTATTTTTTTCACTACTTAATCTGTAATGCCTACCACAGTGCCAGGCATAGGATAGATGCCAGTAAATATTTGCAAATGAATGAATGGATGGATGGATGGATGGATATTGACCTCAGCTGCAGACCCACTGAGTTTGAGTCCCAGCTCCTTAACTTTCTAGCTGTGTTACCTTAACTTTTCTAAGTCTCAGTTTCCTTTAGTAAATGAGGCTTATGATATCTGTTTTACATGGCTGTTGTGAAGATTAAAAGAGACACTGCTGCATTAAAGCACTCTCTTCCTAGCACAATGTCTTGTGCCTACTAACTATCAAATGTTGGCCATTATTATAGCTCAGAAAAGGATACAGCTAAAAGAAATTACTAGAAAGAAAACACCAAGTCTACATAAGTTTTTTATACTTCTTGCTAGCAATTAAAAATAAGATTTGTATTATTAAACCTATTAAGAGGATTCAGATCAAATAAACACAATCTTTTTCTTTTTTTTAATTGTCTGGGAGAAATTTTACCTCCATTGAAATTAGCTCCAGGTACTACAGGGTGGTGGTGTTCAGTAAATAGTCTGGGAAGCATCTGTGATTTTAAAGACATTTCCTTAATTTCTTCTATTTCCCAAAGATGCATTTGAAAAAACAGGGATAGATTTTTGTATAAAAACAGAGATAAACATCTTGAAGGAATAAAGCTCTATAAATTTTTGAATAATCCATATAAACCCTTAAGTCTGCCTTGAAAATTAATCACAGGATTTAGCAAATAATGGGGTAGCTCTGTCTTGCCTGCTTTCATGGTTTGCCACAGCCCGTTCCAGGACTCTGAAAGTATTAAGGAGCAAAATGTTTCCACATGAGTAATGCTGATTTCAGACACTCCACCCGAACCACAAACGGAGCAGATCTGGGGTTGGCATCCCAAATACATTTCTTTATTCTGAGCCTTAAACTAGGCAGTAAAGAAAAGGGACTCTTGGATTCTAAACTAGGAGCCCACCCAGCCATGACCCATTGGTTCCTGTCTGCTGGTGTGACTTGGGGCTCTCATCTTTCAGAGCCATTTGTCTCATCTTTCTGCATGCCTTCCCACAAATCCAGTCAAACACTCATGCTCCGTGACTGCATCCTTGGATGGCCTCATTCAGGATGAACTTTTGTGCAAAATCAGCTGGTTTTTATGCACCTAACTGGAATGTGTATCAGTGGAGAGGTCCCCTGTTTTATGAGCAATAAGAACACACCAGGATTTTAAGAAAAGCAGAGCCAGCAGCTTTTAATCCATTTAACCCATTTTCTCATCCTGTTATGTTTGAGCAAATAATGACCCAAAAAGAAGTTACATGACCAAGGTAATGCAGCCAGTCAGTGGCAGCCCCAGAACTAAAGCATAGGTCTGTTGACTGCTAGCCATGTGATCTTCATGCTTCATAATGGGTGATACGTTATATATCTAGTACAAGAAAATGCTGCTCTTCAGCACCTAGGTACTGAAAAGAGACAGAGACGAATGAATGTCTTTTGCTGGCTAGATATCACTCAGGTTTCTACGCCAGACTCAAATCCCACCATCTCCATTAAGACTTCCCTGATGAGGCAGAGTAGCAAGCAGAGAAGCAGGCTGGGCATGGGAAGACCTGGCTTTGGGTCTCAACTTTCCTGTATTAATTAGCCATGTGGTCTTGCAGTTTGCTGCCTCAAGAAGCAGGCCTTTCAGAGGCCACCAGAACAGAGATTCCCCAATGAGGTAATGCAATGAGAGAGAAAGTTAAGCCACTTTCATCTCTTCCTGGTTTGCTCCCATCCTCTGGGAGAATGGATCTCAACCTTCTGAAATAGTGTTGACCTCTTGCAGTAACCCTCAATGTAAGACAAATTTAGCTGGGAAGGGAGGGTATCAAGAAGAGATAATAACGAGGACAATATATTTCTGAATCTCAGCTCTCAGAGATTCAGATGTTCTATCCAGGGGTCAACAAACTTCTCTGTAAAGGACTACATAATAAATATTTTAGGTTTTGTGAACCGTAAATCTCTGTCTCAACTACTCAACTCTGCCACTGTAGCTCAAAACTGCCCCAGATAATATGAAAATGAAGGTGTGTGGCTGTGTTCTAATAAAACTTTATTTATGCAAGCAGATGGCAGCCCACAGACCAGGATTTGCAGACTCTGCTCTATTCTAAGCCTGATCCTTTCAGGGTCTTCTTGACTGAATTATGAAAGAGATTGTCAGGGAAGTTCCTGTTGCTCTGTAACTCTTAAAAAAAAAAGAGTGCATAGAAAGAAAGAATTTAAAAAGGGCAATAGATAACATTTCTAAAATAGCTGTGGAAATCTGTATTTTTCACCTACTTCATAGCTTTCCTTTTTTGTCTTCTTTTTTTGTCTATATCTTCTACAACAGTCTGTATTTTTATTGTCTCCTCTCTCTCCCCCATTCTCCCTCCTTTTCCATTTTGATTATCATCATCACTGCTTTCCGCCATATGGAGATCAAAAACCATGTGTGTCAATTAGGGATTTGAATATAAGAAAGAGACATCATCACAGGATGTCTTGGGCAGAAAAGCCTTGCATTGGAAAGTTACAAGGTACTCATAGAATGGACAGGCAGCTAGAGGGCCAGACTTGGAAAAATGCAGGAAAGGCAATATAGAGCATTCCACACAGGAAGCTAACCAATTATTTTTCAGTAGAAACAGTCAGGCTGTAACGTCACTGTCAGAAGAGTCAGACTCTGTATACTCCTGGACACCTGTAATCCACCATAAGTAATTCTTAACTGACCCTTTATTCTTTGCTAATTACTCCAAGCTAAAGTCCTAGGTGGAAGTTTCTGACTATCTGATTGGCTGAATCTAAACCACATGTCCATGCCATAACTACTACAGGGTACAGAGAAAGGAAAATCTTCAAACTCAACTTCTACATTGGACAGTAGAGTATTGAATCCTACTACTGCTATACACAATGGACGAATTCTCGCCATGTGAAAAGCTTATAAATATTGCACAGCCAACACAATGAAAACAGTCAATCAGCACAGACAAGGAATTCAAAGCCAAAGTTGAAATTTGTGTGAAGAAACCCAATTCACATCTAAGGACTGATATACGAAGAATTGATTCTAATTGACCACCGTATTGTTACCTATTACCTGCCTATGAGCTCGGGCAAGGGCGGGAGATACAAATTGTCAGCCTAATCAGACTTACATTCCCTGACTATAGAAGGATTATCAATCTATAGCATGAAGTGTAAGCCTACAGATTAATCACTGGCATGGATTTATACCCCCATAGGTGCTAGGTTGCTCACATCTGTTTGTTAAATCTGTGGGGATTTCACCAATAAATCAAAACTTCAGGGACAAACGCAGTGCTCTGGCAGTTATGCCCATGAAAATCTCATATTTTCCAATATGCAGTGGGAAATCTGCATACATCTGTGTTCAGCTATGAAATGCACAACAGCTGGGGGACAGCTGCTCAGCCTTGGGGAAATAGAGTTTATTGTCCCTTGATACCCACCCCTCAAAACTGGTCCTTCTGTTTGTATAGGGGCAGTTCAGGTAACAAGCTACTCTGGGATGTACCACCTAAGCTAGAATTTCAGGGACCTCTCTTCTCCAATTCAGGAACAGCATCCATCTATTTCACCCTGAAATGAATGATTCTATACTTGCTCCAGAAAAATTTGATTAGTTTCCCAGAAAAGATCCTCTACTTTAATTAAAAATTATGCAAACTGTTGAGTTCCAAGTCATTATTTGATGGTTTCACAATAGACAATAGACAACAGGGGAGGGGTAGAAAGAGGGAGTGTGAGAACACAGAATCAATAACATGCAATCCCAGATATTCATCATGATACATCCTCTTTGTACTTTCTCTTACACATGGCTGTGCATTTTTATCATGCCTGCTTTTACTCGCCCCAAGATATGCATATTTATACTTAATACTTGCATTTGAGTGCTGGTTCACCTTTTTAAATTTTTAACATTATTTTGGCTGTAAGAATTATACTTATTAGTTTTTGTCATGATTTTTACATACTAACAAACCATTGCAGGTAGTTGAATCATTTTTGTGAATTGGAGATACAGTGCAAACAGAAAAAATGCAAATTTATCAAGCACAAAAAAAATAACCTACGAATGCCATCAGCAGATTCCAGTCCCACCCTTAATGGAATGTAAGCAGAGGCCAAATGACTGGTGCAAACCTTGGGTTCCCTTAAAAAGTATAACACTTATTAAGAATACTCAGGAAACTCTGAGATAATGCTTAATCCCACATTTTAAAATTTTCAAACTTTATATCCACCAACATATTTCCCTCTAAAACTATCAAACCACTTGCTAACCACTTGATTGACATGACAAACATTAGTCTAAAGACTGCACTTTGAAAAATACTCAGCTTTTATGCCAAGTGTCAAGTGATAAGTTGGAACAGGTGGTGTGGGGATATATGGAGCCCTAGAATCACAGACTTGTGGGTTGAAAGGAACTATAAGAATAATCTAGAACAATGTTGAAGGTTGTGGGCTATGTGACTCAGAGTTATTGAGGATGAATGAATGAATGAAACCAAGTCAAGCAGAGGAGAAAGGCAACTATGAACTTGTAACAGGAAGAATTTCAGATGTGATTGGTCTTGTTCTTCAAGAAATAGTTTGCACAGGGACAGATGATGCACTCGGACATTCATATCCTACTTGCCCTGAGACCAAAGTATCTGGCTGTCGCCAAGGCATTTCTTTCCAGTTTATTCTTTCCAGTTTATTCCCTACAATTCTCCTTCCTGTCATCCATTCTCTAGAAAGAAGTGCCTTTCACCAGTTCTGGAATATTTAATGTGTCTTCTAATTATTTTAGTAAAAATCCTTTATTAGATGACTCTTTTTGAAGACTAGGGGAAGTTTCTCCCAGTCAAGAAAACCTGGCTTTACTGCAGTGAGGAGGGCTGGAAGTTAGGAGCTTATGGTCCAAGTTGGCCAACTTTATTCAGGAGCAATGAGGCATCCCTGTCTGTGAAGTATGCCAGGGGATACTGCAAGTTCCTCGAGTCCACACAGTTCCTCCAACATAGCCAGGTAAACATGTTTCTTCCCACTGTAAACATGCCAGTGTTAGTAGAAGGGATTTTGCCTGTTTTTCTGGGCAAGAGACCTGCTTCTCCCTTCAGCTCCTCTGCTTTGGGCACTATAGGCCTGGACCATCCTCGAAGGGAAAGAAGGTTGCCTTGGCTTGTTCTCTAAGAGGGCTCTATTTGCTCAAGCACATGTGTGTAAGACAGTATCAGTGAGTCCTCTGAGAAGTTTCATTGGGATTTGTTTTCCCATCATATTCATTTTCTTTCTATGGATATCATTGGAGGCTTGTTTCTGTTTAAGACTCGATTCCTCCCACCCCTTACCTTTGTTCATTTTCTTTGAAGTACTCTAAAGATCATGTGCTCCTCTTGATTCTGTCACCATCAACTGTAAGTTGCTGATTTCAGGTCTGAGGATGGAGGAATAGAGCAAAAGAGTGGGAGAGAGAGGCAAGGAGAGGCAAGGAGCAAGATGGGGAAGCAAAGCCTGACCAAGGCAAATGATGGGCTGGCAAGAGAGCGTTGGCTGGCCCTCAGTGCATATTGGAGCAAGGAGAAAAAAAATGTCTCCCAGCAATCTCTTATGTTTTTTCCTTTCTCTAGGAGTTGGTCCAGTTCGCAGGTTTAGTCAATATGTTAAGTTGCAGAAAGTAGACTTTCAGAGGTCACTGTTGGAATCACAAATGCCCTAGCACATTGTTATTCTTCATAATACACAGTCAACAGCCCTGTCTACTTCAACCAGTAAATCTGAGAGAAGACCCATTTAGGCATATACAGGAGTCATCTCTTACCCTCTTTGAGGTAAAATTCACTCTCTTTCTGTGTCTGGTTACAATCATTTGTTTTAACCAGAATAGACTTATTATATGTATTGCATTGCTATACAAGGAGTGGGACCCAAAACAAACCGGCATTGTTTTTTGGAGGGTGAGTCCTTTGTAGCACAGGCTTCCCCAGCTAAATAAGTGTTCTAGGAACCCACTGGCATTAGTGTACCAGCTAGTGTTGCTGTAAGAGCCTGCATTTACTTCAGTGAATATTTTTTTGAAGATTGTTTCAACAGGTTTGCCCATCTCATGATGGGTGATTTATGAGTGCACCTGCTCACACTACACTGAGTGTTCAGTAGTTTTGGACCCCAAATGGCATGACCCCAGTGTCCCCACCTTCTCTGTTCACCTGATCTCGCCCTGAGTGACTTTTTGTTGTTGTTGTTTCTTGGAATGAAAAGGTCTCAAAGGGAAACAATTTGACAATGTGGAAGAGGTGAAACAAAAATCAACAGAAGCACTAAAAAGCATTCCAACTGAGGAGCCCAGAAACTGTTTTGAGCTGTGGAAAAGAGTCTTGATAAGCATATTGCAGCAAACAGAGAGTGCTTTGACGGTGACTGAAGTTTAAACGTGTAAGAGTAAATATACAACTTTCAATCATTTTTTCCATTGTTTTACTTTTTAATTATTTTTAAAAACAAAGACACAAACATACATATTAGCCTATGCCTACACTGAGTCAGGACCATCAACATCCCTGTCTTCCACCTCCACATCTTGTCCCACTGGAGGGTCTTCGGGGACAATGACACGCATGGATGGAACTGTCATCACCTAGGATAACAATGCCTTCTTCTAGATTATCTCCTGAAGGGCCCACCTGAGGTTGTTTTACAGTGAACTTTTCTTATATATAAGTAAAAGAAGGACGCTCTAAAATAATGATTGAATACGTAAGCCAGTAACCTAGATATGAATTCTCAAGTATTAAGCCCCGCACGTAATTGTATGTGCTCTCCTTTTACACTGCTGGCAGTGCAGGAAGTTTACACCAGATCATCACAAACATGTGAGTAGGCGATGGTAATTGTTTGGCTCCTTTATTACCTTATTGGACAGCCATGACACATGCAGTCTTTCATTGACCAAAATGTCATTATGCAGCCCATAACTACACTTCTTCATATGTAGAAAGTGCCTCTGTGGACCCCTCTATTACTTTAGAGTTTCCTTCTTCCCTCTTGCCTACCAGGATCTGATGTTTTCATGTATTCTTTCTTCCTCTGAAAAGAGAGTAGCATTGTTTGCTGATAAGCCAGAGACTAAGGCATTAACTTTCTAATGATGGTTACATTTTTTAAAGTAAATGACAAAGAGGTGATTTTTTTTTTTTTTTGAGTTGTCTCACTCCATCACCCAGGCTGGAGTGCAGTGGCACACTCACGGCTACCCCAGTGTCAACCCGCTGGGCTCAGCAATCCTTCCACCTCAGCCTTCCAGGTGTGCACTACCACACTCAGCTAATTTTTTATTTTTTATTGCAGAGATGAGGTCTCACTAAGTTGCCCAGGCTGGTCTTGAACCCGTAGGCTCAGGCAATTCTCTCACCTGGGCCTCCCAAAGTGCTGGGATTACAGGTTTGAGTTACTGCCCCCAGCCAAAAAGGGGACTTTTAATTCAGAATAAATGAATAAATGGTGCATGATGGAACTGTATTTTTAATGCTTGTCATATAATAAATGCTCAATAAATACTTGTCCAATTAAGAAATGTGCTTTTGCCTATTCTATTACCATTACTATGACTATGGCCTCTTAAGTCTACTTCTTGCTCCTGGTCTGTCTCTGCTGATAAAAATAATTCTCTACAGTGCCAGAAAGATCTGCCCATTCCAAAAGCTAACCTCAATCATGTGCCTTCCCTGCTTTATTAGTCAGGGTTCTCCAGAGATAACTTAATGAGAGAGAAATTGATTTTAAGGAATTGGCTCTTGTGATTATGGGTGCCAGAAAGTCTGAAATGTGCAGTGCAGGCTGGTAGTCTGGAGACCCAGGGAAAAGTTGAAGTTGTAGGTCAAGGCCAAAGGCAATCTAGAGGCAGAACTTCTTGGGGACTTCAGTCTTTTTCTCTTAGATCTTCAACTGATTGAATGAGGCTTACCCACATTATTGAAGGTAATCTACTTTACTCAGAGTCTAGTGATTTAAGTGTTAATCTCATCTAAAAAAAAATACCTTCATAACAATATCAAACTGATGTTTGACCAAACATCTGGGAATTATAGCCAACCCGAGTTAACACATAAAATTAATCATAACACCCACTTAAATGCCTCCAGAAACTTCCCTTTCAAAGCACACATTCCTTGAATTGATCTGCTTGCATTTCAGCTTCAGTGTGCAAAGCCTCCACCTCACTCCTTACACTCTATTAAGGCTGACCTTTGATGGCTTTCCTTTTTTTTTTTTTACAGCATCCAATGTGTAAACACTTATTGAGCACCTCCAATATTCCAGGCACTCTGTAGGCACTGGGGACACCAGAGTCAACAAAAGTACACATCCTTTTTCCGAGAGCACTTATGGCTATCAGTATTGCTGCGTTCACCACATTCCCTGCAAATTGTTGCATCCACATGTTTTCCTTAAATTCTATGTATCTGTCTGTATCCTCCACTGCACCAATAAGCATGTGGGTATCTACATGTAAAATTTCTCAGGATCACAAAACAAACCTGCAAAACCTCACTTCCTTAATTTGTTTCAAACCTAAACTAAATGTGTATCTTGAGTTGCCATTACCCTCTTAACAGGGAACAATAGTACCAACAGAAGACATGTTTGGTGAATTTAGTAATAATTCAATTGTTTCCAATATGAAACTTTTTATTTTAGGAGGCTTCCTTTCCCATTCTTTTTTCCAGAGTGGGAGTAAGTTTGTGGGAGAAAGTTTATACCTTAAGGTTATAGCTTAGGCATACCCTTAGGGAGCATAGAAAACTCAAGAAGGTCCAGAGGAGACCAAAGGACCCTTTTCAGTGTTGGCTGAAAGGCCCCAGCCAGCCACAATGAGGAACCTGTCCCCTCCAAAAGCTAAGCCTAGACGTGGCCCCCACCTAAAATGGCGCTCCTGCCTAAAAAGGCGCCCGGACAAACTAACACGGAGGCTCGGACAAGGCTTTCCAGGTTCTTCTTCCACAACAAAGGCAACCATTCCCATGCCCGCGAAAACTCCTGTCAATCCCCCACCAATTCCAAAAATGCCTCACCTGCCAACGAATAGGTAACCGACAGGTCACTTTAAATTCCTATAAAACCTGCCACACCCCGGCCTCCATGCTGCAACCTGATTCTCAGGTTCTGTAGCCACTGTGCTCATCCCATTAAATCTCTTGGCCTTAAAGGGTGTTGAGTCTCACTGAGCGCCACCATCTTTCATTGGTGCCGTGACTCAGATCGGGTGCTCTCCCGCCCTTGTGCGGGTCTGTCCCCAAAGGCAGGACCCCCGACCCAGTGCCGGTGGCCACCCCAGCCCTCCCAGACCTTCCCACTGTTTTGAACGTGTGAACTGCATCCACCAGCGGTCGTTGGATAGGTGAGTTCCCCAGACACGGAAGCCTAAACTTGCCCAGGACCCCCCGGAGGGAAATGACCGTTGATCATCAGGCAGCCCCTCCAGCCCCCAGGTGAGGGGGAACACACCCGCCTCAGCCTTCACAGCCACAGCGGACCCTGAAGGCTTCCTCTTCTCCTTTTCTCTCTTAAACCCAAAACTCCTATGGCTGCCAAGCTACAGCTAAAGGCTCTTTCTTCCTCCTTATCTCTCTCGCACCTTCCCACGGCTGCGGGCTGCAGCAGGCCCCAGGGTTCCCATGTCTGCTAGCCCTCAGCACATCTCGCACAACTCTCTCTTCCCCCCCAAGGAATCCCATGGCTGTCGGGCCGCAGCGGACCCCGGGGGTCCCACGTCTGCTGGCCCACAGTGGATTCTGAACGACTCCTATATCTGTCGGGCAACAGTAAACCTCGGAGGTTCCACATCTATTGACTCACAGTAAGCCCTATTCAACTGGCAGGAATCTCAAACATGCTCCCACCTACCACCCAGTCAAGTCCTTTCTGTCTGGTCCAAAAATCCTTGTGCAAGGTGCCTTGACCCCCTTGGTTCTCCAGGAGAACCCTGGTTGTGCCAAACCTCTGTGATGACAGACTTTGCCACAGCCACACTCCTTGGACAGCCTACTCTTCGGGGGATGCCCCGTTTAGCCTACCTGTCCTGCTATGGGAGGTTTGTCATCCCTGCCGTCTGACTCCCCTCTTAAATGCCTTTTAAACAATCTCACTATCCTTTCTCTGTCTCCTGATATTAAACCCCAACACCTAATTCGCCTCTGCACACAGGACTGACACCGAACTTCTTTCATTGGCTGCCTAGACATGCCTGACAGCCATTTTTGTTTCTCGCTGCAGATTCTTCTGTTTTAGTTGGCTGCTTCTCTGTGCTTCATCCTAGGAGTGAGATAGAGATTTTCTCTGTTTTTAGGAGGAAGGAAAAGAAGGGTGGGTGGAAGAGTTTGAAACTGCAATACAGTTCTAGGGAAGTTTGGCAAGGCTGGCATGGAGTCTTCTCATCAAAGTCACCCATCCCAGGAATGGACCTTCCTAGTGTCTCTGCCATGCTCAGCCATAGGCTGGGAGCAGCCTGTAAACAGACTAGTCCCCATGGAAACCTGATGATGAATTTCTGAACACAGCAGCTGGGGCTGTTGGTCACTTGTGAGATAAATGACAGAATCCAAAATATGTCCAAAGCATTGCATCATTCAGATTGGAAGAAAGGTCAAGATTTTTTGAGAAAGCCAATTATAGCTAAGGCAAGGTACAGAGATGGAAATAGAATACAATTGATTGCTGGAAATTCTTCACTAGTTCATTTGGTCAGAATGTCATTCCCAATTTTCAGGCTCCAGCTGGCTTTATCCCTATACTCAAGAAGTTTACACTTTAGTGGGGAGACAGATACTCATCATCAACAAACATATAATTATAAATAGATTTGTATATGCATATGTGCATGTATATACATTTTAAAGATAATTGAGACAGTATATTAGTCACTTTCTATACATTCTTTTATTGAATTCTTGAAATTGTGATGAATTTTTGCCTCTATAATTAAGAGTTCAAGCAATGATGACAGCAGATGTCCCTGTAGCTGTGGAAATTATTTAAGATGTGTCTAATGCACAGCCCAGGTATTGGCTTTCTTGTGATGCCCACCTGTAAGGTTCTGGTACATGGCTGAGTACAATGATAGCTAAATAAAAGTAAACATCAGCCTTGCCTATAGAAGGCAAAGGGTAGGCTAGATCTCTGAAGGGGAATGTTACCCACCTGCATTAGTATCACCTGTGAGAAGAGGGAGTCCCGCTGTGTTGAGATCTGATGGTCTTTGCAAACTGACTTTCTTAAAGAGACCATTTGAATATAGGAACTACTATACTAAAATATATAGTCTTGGTGTTGGTTGAATTTTTGGCTTACATGGATCTGGAAACCTGGGGTTGGCCTGACTGTCTGGTTACCTTGAATGTTTCTCTGACAGTGTTTTTGCAAAATGGGTCTGCATGAAATGTATAAACTCCGCAACTGCCTGTCCTTGAATATTAAAGTAATGGTCATTCTTTGAGTCTTTATGGACCAATATTTGTTTTACTTTGTTTTTCCTTTTCCCTAAACACATCATGTGGTCAGAACTGTTAGATCAAACTGAAATCTGGTCTGAGAAAGCCTCCGTGCTCTCATACTTGAGTCCTTATGGACTGAACCATAATCTAAATTAACAGACAAACTGAAAACCTAATTTAGGAGTATGCTTTTGTAACAATAGCTGAGCCTCAGCCAATCTATCAGCCATACTTCAGCTCATCACAGGCAACTCTAACTATGCTCTAATAAGATAAATGCAGAGATGTTACCAGTCTGGCTGTATCTGTCCCTCACTTCTGTTTTCTGTACATCCTTTTTTTGATCCATAAATTTGCTCCGACCACACGGCATCCCTGGAGTCTGTTTTGATTCTGAGGGCTACCCATTTGCAAATCATTTTTCTCTCCCCTTGGTCAAATAAATTCTGTTAAATTTAATGTCTAAAGTTTTTCTTTTAACAGGACTAATAGTTGAGCACTAGTTTTTGCCTGTCTGGTTCCCTCTAGTGCTTATGGGTTGAGATTCTCCCTTCATCTGTCAGAACCTAGCTCAGTGGCTTCCACAGACTATTTGCTCATTGCCTGTGAGCATCAGAGAAAACCAAAAACCCGAGCTCCCCACAACTTTGATAGGTTAAGCAGACGCTCTTATCTAAGCCCCTTTGTTCCAGGCCTTGTAGTCAGGGTAGGCAGTCATTGCAGCGTGCGAAGGAAAGCTCTATACAAGTGCGCCTTCTGGCATTCTGATCATAGTCGTAAAGTCAGTTCCCAAATGTGATTCACAGCTGCTCCCTCTGACTTGACCACAGGCCACATGGCAACTGGCTAGTCCAGTAGCGCAGCCAAGCCACTCTGAGCAGCTCATCGCAAATCTTATTCTCCTGGGATTAGAGAACATCTGCAGACTCATTTTACCCTGCAGAATAAGGAAAAGAAAAACGCCACATACTGGCTTGCTTGTTAGAAATGAAAGACTTTCCATTGAGCTGGGCCATTTGCTTCTGAATAGCAATGTAAATGAAGTCATTCTGCAGCTGGAGCCCCTGCAGCCTGAGAAGCCCAGGCTCCCAGACTGGGCTGTCTGGGTCCTGTGTCATCTTGGCAGATGGGAGCATGTAAGGCAAGTAAGCTGAGCAGTTTTTGTCTGTTCCGAAACCCCTAAGCACAAGAAAGTGGGAGAGAGATGAGATTATGAAGAACTTCTAGAATGAAAGCATTGGTCAGCCTCGAAATGGGTAGCAAGAATAAAGATTCCATCCTCCATGGAGAGACAGCATTAGTCCACTTGAGACAGTCATTTTTGCATCACAGTCTTCCTTCTTCTCTGGTCCTTCTCTGGGGATTCCATTTAAAGTTTGTGAATTTTATTACTCATATCTGTCCCTCCAGAAAATTAGGACAACCATAAATAAACCAAGTTTAAAATGTTCAGAGCCAGAAACTAGTCTTTGGAAGATTATCCCAGTCATCAGACTGATAAAACGCTAAGCTAAGTGAAGGATTCCGTTCTCAGTGATGCATAACCAAAAGTGAAAGCTCTCTCTTGGTATATACTGAGTAATGCATCATATACAGACATAAGTGCACTTCCAAATTATGTCTCCCCCAAAAATAGGTTGAAGTTGTAACTTCCAGTATCTATGCATGTGATCTCATTTGGAAATAGGGTCTTTGGAGATATAATTAAGATGCAATTTAAGGTGAGGTCATACTGGTATAGAGCAAGTCCTAATCCATTGATGAGTACCCTTATAAGAAGAGGAAAATTTGGGTACAGACACACATGGAGAGCACCACATGATGACTGAGGCCAAGACTGTAATGATGCATCTATAAACCAAGGATTACCAAGGATTAACAGCAGCACCAGAAGCTAGAAAGAGGTGAAGCAGGATTCTACCCATATCCAGAGTCTCAGAAGGAGCATGGCCCTGCTGTCAGCAGAAATGCCTGTTCGGGGTTTGTTGGTTATTTGTAAACAAAGAATTGGACATGACACCAGACTCAGGACAGTAAGGCATTGTTTTATTGCAAGCAAATAAAGTAGAGCAGAGTTTCTAAAGCAAGCTAGTACACTCCTAAGAGTTAAGAGGAGCGGACTGTTTAGAGAGTGAGACAGCCCCGTTTGTTTATTTGATTTGCTCTTTTATAGTTTACTTTTCTTTGTCTTAGTCTCTGGTCTCGGTTTGTTAACTCCCTCTCTGGTTTGTTTTCCCTCTTTATGGTTAGGTCATAAATCCTTCATGTGCCCTTTGACGTAAACTAATGTTTAGATATCGTTAATTCTACCTTGCTAAAGTTACCAGTGTCTTTAAACAATTTGAGGGCTATACATCGTCTATCTTTTCATGATTTATTACTCTTACATGCAATGAGCTCTAGTTTACAAGACTAATGATTAACATAAAACACAAGTCTGGAAGTAAATATCGTAAGAAAGGAGTTTACATTTTTAGGATGTTAGAGAGTTTCAAAAAGAGTCCAACAAGATTGCTCCTTATCTAGGTTTGCAGATGTTTCTTAAAAGACATGTAGCTTCTCCACTCCTCTTGGTTATTAGTTGATCTAGTATGGCCGGTTGTTCTCTCTCAAACATTAGCAGTGATTTACTAGATAAGGTCAGCCTCCCTAACCAGTTACATAGAGGAAGGGGTTGGGGGGAGTGGGTACCACATTCCCAAGGGCAAAGTAGAGAGAAAAAAATGTGCTCTTTAAATCCTAATAGCTTTTGCATTCAGCCCAGATCATCATAAAAGAATACTTCTAAAATGAGTAAATAACTGAATGTCAGCTGGCTTCCCATTTCTTACCCTTCTCCCTCTTCGTCCCCTGCTCATGTCTGCCTAACTACTTAACATGCTGATGACTTGATTTTAGATTTCTAACCTCCTGAACTATGAGAGAGCATATTTTGTAATTTTAAGTCACTCTGTTTGTGAGACTTTGTTATATCAGCACTAGGAAACTAATGAAACACCTTACTTGACAGGAATCACATGAAACAGAATTTATCAGAATTCTTATGGTTTAAGGCACAAACTTATAGCAGTAATGTAAGCAGAAAATATATGGAATTATGTGTTTTATGCCTCTCAACTATCAGTGATAATGCACAGATTTGAATCAGTCGTGTAAAAATTGAATTTATTTTTTGTTCCTACAGAAAATGAAATTACAAAAATATTTTTATATGGAGACAATAAAAGCGTATATAGTCAAAAATGATAGGAAAAAGTATTCAGAAGTAGCTCAGACTGTTTTTTACTTAAAATGTTATGTTTTTTCTTGATACTTATGAAGTTAGATGTGTTAAAAGATAAACTTAGCTATATCAAAATTTGAAATTCATGAGTCAGGCAGCATCAAACCACAAAGTCAAGGCTCCTGAGGGAAAACCTTTAAAAAGTTTTCAATAGGAAAATCTTTAAAAAGTATTCACAGAAGCAAACAAAGAAAATATATTTGATTGTTTCTAGTTAAAGTTTAGTTGGTAGCTTCTGATTGGTTAACCTTATGTTTCTGATTCCCTTTTTACATTGAGTTGGGCTTCAGATTGCTTCCTGAGGAACGCTTGGCCCTAGAGCCATCTCAACCTACTGGGCTCCCAATTAATCTTTTGTTTTGTTTTGTTTTGCTTTTAACAATGGTATTTATCAGTGTAGTATTTGAATAGGTGCCACCAAGAAGATAGGTTCAAGTTCAAATCCCTAGAAAGGCTGAGCCTTATTTGACAGAAGAGTTTTGCAGATACAATTAAATTAAAGATCATGAGATGAGATCATCCTGGATTATCCAGGAGGGCCTTAGATCCGATGATACCTGTCCTTATAAGAGATATACAGGGGAGACAGACAGATGAGGACAAGGCAATGTGACTGTGGAGGTAGTATAGTGGGAAGACAGAGAGATCGTGACACCAAGACTATTACAGGAAATGGCATTTTATTATGCCGACCGGCTCGGTGGGCCCTATGAGCTAAATGCTTCCAGGTCGAGCCCCGCAGAACGGGAGAAGCGGTGTCTTATACCTTCGTTTAGGTAAGGGAGGGGGGTCGTGTTGAGCGATTACACATCTCTTTTGGAATTTACAAGGTGGTGTTCAGAAAGATCAGATCTCTCAAAGAACAAATGGTTTCCAGGAAGCAAGCAGCACAGCAGGGTCTCCAAGAAAAGTTGTAAACCATCAACTTCAAAAGAGGGATTTTGGATAAGTCTGTGAATTAGTTACTCTTTTGCATTTCCATGAGACCCATCAGTCTTTGGTCATTTGGCTTTTTCAAACAAAACTGACCTGGCAGGTCTTTAAAGTTTGCAGCTTGACTTTCAAAAGGAAATACCTTTAACTGCTACCAGCCCCCCTTTCTGCCACAGGGTTAGTGGGAGACAATTTGTCATCTCAGGTGATTGTCGTGAGGCTAACTGCTGACTCTGAAGCAATTATTCATATGTTTCTACGTTCATTCACTTAATTATGCAAGAAATATATTTGAGCATTTGCCACATCCTGCCATAGTAGGGAATGGAGTGATGAGGCTGCAAGCCAAGGAATGCCAAGACATACTGAGGAAGCCCTCAGAATCTGGAAGAGGCAAAGGATTCTCTTCTCTGGCTTTTGGGGGGAGTACAGCTCTTCTGATGACTTTATTTCAGACTTCTGGTCTCCAGAACCATGAGAGAATACATTTGCATTGTTTTAAGCCACCAAGTTTGTGGTAATTTGTTACAGTAGCCACAGGAAATTAATATGGTCAATTTTTTAAAAATTTTATAATTTGTTGTGATTTCTGCTCTCATTCTGAATAAATAATTACTTCCTTGCCTAATTGTTGTAGGGACGGACACCAAAAAAGAAGGCAGTGTGTCTGAGAGGCCAAAGAAATGACCTAGAGACAATAAATAAGACATGGGCTTTATTCAGGAACTTTCTTATGGGAAAAGTCCAGGAGTGGCCGACTGGACAGGAAAAATTGCTCCCGATTGTAAAAGGCACACAGGTTATATAGTATTTTTCATTAAGCTAAAAAGAGTCAAGTTTCTACTGTGCATAGTGTGAGAACATGCTTATAGGTACATTGTATGTACCCAAGATGGCTGCAATTTCTCTCTGGGGGTGAGATTTTTAGTATTAGAATGAAGTACAGGTGAACTAAAGGTAACCAAAGGTTATGGGCATTGATCTGGTCTGAACCACCCTGGGGATCTAACTGCCTCAAGAAAGGGCACCAAACTTCATAACTGCAGGATGTGGTCAGCAGGTGTGCAGAACTGTGACCTCAGCATGAACTGCATGTCCAGGCATGGAGCCTGAGGGGAAGGGGACATCCTAGATTGGCCACCCTCAGGATCCCTCCCCGGGGTCCAACTCCCTGCTTGGAGTCATATCCAGAGTGTGTTCACGTTGTCACTGAGTGTGTGTCATCCTACACTTGTGTATTCATAAACTTTTATTCTTCTTAAAGAGATGCCTCCAAGTTTCACAGTCTTCAGACCTCACAACACCTAAACTTGTGTGTTGTTAATACTTCAGGTGTAAATTTAGTCCCTGAACACCAACATGAAATTCAATATCATGTTACTATATTTGTCTAAAGGTGATAGGAAATGCAACCCCAGTCATATTTTGAGGGAATCACTTTCCCTTCCTAAGGTCATACAAGAAACTGAAGAACTTACATTTGAAAAACAAACTTGAGACACAATTCTTTCTTGGTCATCTCTGAGGTGCTCTGACTTACATTGTATGTTTTAAGTCAGAGAAGTCAAGTGACTTCATTTTCTCTGATCAAGCAAAGAAGTAGGGGTGTTTTGCCTCAGTGTCCAACACCATTACACTTAGCTTTCTTCTCCTGCTTCTACACTTGACCCCTATCACTTGTCCTGGTGAACTGTGTGGTAGCAGGGCACAGGCCTCAACCATTTTAGAAAACCCTCAAAAGCCAAGTGCCTTTTGAAGTCTTTGAAAGGCCTGTCTCCTCTTATCTGGCCCAGATACTTTCTTCTCCACTCTTCTAGTACATGCCTATCTCCCCTCCCCCTGAGCGGGCCTCTCCCTTCCAATAAAAGTCTTGCAAGGAGTTGTTCTCTGATGCCCTAAAATCTGTCTTCAGTTCTAAGATGCAAGGAACACTTGGGGATCCTCACCTCCAAAGAGAAAGGCTTGCCTACTGTCTTAGGATGGTGGTAGGGAAAACACCTCTTAGTCATTCTCATCTTTTACAAAACAAGTACAAAACAGGCTCACAAATATCAAAATCTTAATCAACTCACCTGCCACATTTTATTACTTTTTGAGTCATGACACTGAGAATCTTGAGGTAAAATAGCTGCTATGAGATAGAATTAAGCTGTTAACCCTTTCCCGGAAGTGAGCCAAGCTCTGTCTGAGAGGAGGGGCCTGGGTCAACCTTTCAGGAACCCTAACTAGGGCTCCACCCGCTGTCATCTGACTCAACCTTTAAGAGGAGAAGTCTATACCTCCCTCCTATCCCAGACAAATTTTCCCTTTCTGTACAACACAAGAATGACAGAAAATATTGCAGCTGCTGCATCTTACAGAGTCTTCCCACCATCAAGAACTTAGCCTGAAAGGATACAAGAAAGGAAACATTTGTCAGCAGTATCACCTGCTGGGGGGCACATCAGTCTCCCACTGACTCTTGCCTGGATATTTTAAGCAAAAACATTAATGAAAAGAAAAATACACAAATGTGCATGCCTAGAGGAGTGGGTGGCAAACCGGCTGCATCAGTAAAAATCTCTCCTTTTCTGAGGAGATGGAAGCAGCACCCTGAGGGAAGGCACAAGTTTCCAGAAGCTTGTGGAAGCCAAAGATTAATTTCTTTTGCTCATCTTTAAAAATAGCCTATTGTAGCCGGGCTCGGTGGCTCAGGCTGTAATCCCATGCCTTTGGGAGGCTGAGGTGAATGGATTGCCTGAGCCCACGGGTTCAAGACCCACCTGGGCAACTTGGCGAGACCTCATCTCTCAATAAATCAAAAAATTAGCTGGGCATGGTAGCACGTGCCTGTAGTTCCAGCTACTTGGAAGGCTAAGGTAGAAGGATCACCAGAGCCCAGCAGGTCGAGGCTGTGGTGGCCGGGAGTGGCCACTGCACTCCAGTCTGGGTGACAGAGTGAGACTCCAACTCAAAAAAAAGAAAAAAAAAATAACCTATTGTAGCCAGGCTCGGTGGCTCAGCCTGTAATCCCGCGCCTTTGAGAGGCTGAGGTGAGTGGATTGCCTGAGCCTGAGGGTTCGAGACCCACCTGGGCAAGTTGGCGAGACCTCATCTCTATAATAAATCAAAAAATTAGCCGGGCGTGGAAGCGCACGCCTGTAGTTCCAGCTGTTTGGAAGGCTGAGGCGGAAGGATCGCCAGAGCCCAGCAGGTCGAGGCTACTGTGGCTGGCAGCAGCCACTGCACTCCAGTCTGGGTGACAGACTGAGACTCTAACTCAAAAAAAAAAAAAATAGCCTATTGTTAGTTCTATTAGCATTACTGTCATTTTACACAGGCGAAAAAACAAAAACCACAAGATTCTCCCTTTGAAAGCTCTCCGTTGGTCCCTTTCATGTCTTCAAGGCCATTTCTGCAGCTCTATTTTAAACCTCTAGTGCCTCAGTCCAGGTGACTGCCACTGTCTCCAAATAAATTCCTCATCTTTGTTTCTCTCTATTACAATCCACATTCCATATGGTCTCCAAAAGCCCCTTCCTACACTTCCAAAATGGCCTTTCCTACTCCAGGGGAGGAGAAAGGGCTTGTGATTAGGGCTAACACAAAAGGATCTAATGTGTTAAAAAAATTTTTTTTAAACTGAGACCGGTAGTTCACACCTATAATTCTAGCACTTAGGGAGGCTGAGGCTACAGGAACACTTGAGCCCAGGCATTCGAAGCCAGCATTAGCAACATAGGGAGACCTCATCTATACATCTGTGCACCTGTAGTCCCAGTTACTTGGGAGGCTGAGGGAGAAGGCTTGCCTGAGCCCAAGAGGTTAAGGATGTAGTGAACTATGATTGTGCCACTGCATTCCAGCCTGGACCACAGAGCAGGATACCAACTCAAAAAAAATTTTTTTTTTAAATTGGGAGGCCATTATGCTGAGAAGGCTTCAGCATCTTGGATTCCTACAGAAGCAGACCAAAGCCCAATATAAACAGGACAATAAAACTTTAGCTCAGCCAATCAGAAACCACCAACTAACCTCTGACTAGGGACTTGCCACTTCAGCCAATCAAATACACTTTCTTTACTTTGCTTCCTTGAACACCTTATAAAAGCAGTCTCACACCCTCCCTACCGAGAGGAGCACTGGTTGATTCACGAATTGCTGTCTTCTCAAGTAAACTCTTTAAAAGCTTAATATGCCTAAATTTGCCTTTTAACAGACATTTTGGCCAAATGAGATTGTGCCTTCCTCAACACAACACACTGAATTCATGCTGGATTTGTGTTTTTTATATTAAATTTACCCTGTACCACTATATGTAAGCCTATTCTGCCCTGAGTTAATAATGATTCATAAGTATGATTTAATTAAATAGTTTAATTATAATTAAAATTATGATATTAACAGCACAATGATATTGCATTGTACTCTTCCTATTACCAGCATTTAATTCAAAAAATGTAAATATTTAAACTGCAGCATTGTGCTTGAGGTGAAAATTCCAGCACTGCCCAGCAAAGACTCCTTTACTCTCTGCCCGCATGGCTCCTGGCGCCCACTGCCCACAGCTATGCCCTCCTACACAGTCACCGTGGCCACTGGCAGCCAGTGGCTCACCGGCACCCGTGACTACATCAACTTTAGCGTCACAGGCTGGACGGATGCAGCCAGAAGCATCTGCTGGACAAAACCTTCTCGGACTTTATGGAGAAAGAAGAGGAAGAACAGTTTCCCTCTGTTCCTGTTCACTACAGACCCTGGAACCTGGGACTTCAGGGAACAAAGACAGCCGATGTTTTGTGTACCTCTTATCTGTAATGCCAGGCACTGTGTGAGGCCGGGTGACTTCATTTGGAAGCCAGTTCCTGGATTCCAACACCACAACTTTCTCCCTGAGCACTGGCAGGTCAGTTCTCATTGAACTTTTACTGAAGTGCCTTGCCTAGTACCTACACAGAGGAAGTGCTCAGTAAATGACTCTGGTAACAGTCCCAGACACACTTCAGGTGCTCAGGGAAAATTTGTTCGCTTTCACCACACCCAGCTCCTGAACTGGACCAAAAAGATTCAGACTTTATGAAGTTGCCGTCTTACCATTTAGTTTGCGATTAATCCAAGCCATAAAATTGCTCATCAGAAACTATTCTTGCCAATTGGCAATATCATGTTTCAACTGCATACTCCTTGGATACAATTTGTGATGTGTGTTTTCAGTGTGCAGATCCTAAAGTATGTAAACAATAGTCTACTCCTTTTCTGTATTCCTAATGCAAAGTGAGCTTGGTTCCTACTCAGACCTCATTGTAAACTGACTTGGCACTAAGTCAAGTTCAGCACACTACCAACATGGCTTGAGCTTCCTTCAGAAAAGTTAGGCATTGAGGTACCAAAGCAAATTTCTAGTGTTTGGTTTCCCCAGTCAAGGAAACTGACCTTGAGGACAGTGGTGCAGTGAAGTTAAGATCAAGGTCTCATATTCTCTCTGATCCCATTTTTTCCATCTATGTAATAGGAATAATAATACCCACCTTCAGGATATTTTAGACTAAATAAGATGATGCTTATAAATGTGTTGTTGTTGTTTTTTTTGAGTTGGAGTCTCACTCTGTTTCCCAGACTGGAGTGCAGTGGCCACTCCCGGCCACCGCAGCCTCGAGCTGCTGGGCTCCGGCGATCCTTCCGCCTCAGCCTACCAAGTAGCTGGAACTACAGGCACACGCTACCATGCCCGGCTAATTTTTTATTTATTGTAGAGATGAGGTCTCGCCAACTTGCCCAGGTGGGTCTCAAACCCGCGGGCTCAAGCAATTCACTCACCTCGGCCTCTCAAAGCATGGGATTATAGGCTGAGCCACCAAGCCCAGTTATAAATGTGTTTTTAAAACCATGTTTTTTCTCATTATGAATGGGCCATTGATAGAAATAATTACGCAGAGAAATTCTGCCTTGTAAGTATTTAAGTCCAAGCAGGTTACCCTTACTTCTCAAAATAAGATACATGAACAAGGAAAAGAAAAACAAAAAACCCTACAGCATTATGCGTATAACCTCATTTTCCATTTTTTCATTGCTTCCCATGTCTAGTATACCATTTTTAGAAGCCTCAAAATAAGAGCCTCATGACCAAGATACTCTGCCCAAAATGCTCAGAAATGGATAGATTAAAGGGCCTTGTTTTTTGTTTTGTTTTGTTTTGTTTTGTTTGAGTTGGAGTCTCACTTTGTTGCCCAGGCTGGAGTACAGTGGCATGCTCACAGCCACCCCAGCGTTGACGTACTAGGCTCCAGCGATCTTTCTGCCTCAGCCCTCTAAGTAGCCAAAACTACAGGCATGCACTACCATTCCTGGCTATTTTTTTTTTTTTTTTAATTTTAGAGATGGGCTCAGGCAATCCTCTTGCCTCAGTCTCCCAAAATGCCAGGATTACAGACTTGAGCCACCGCACCTGGCCCAGGTCTTGTTTTTAGTAGCACTTAATACTGCTTTGTCAAGCTCACAAGGTTGAGAAATCCCCACCTGCTTCCCCAGGCCTCCCCAGTTGAGTTAAGAGCTGTTGTGGTAGCAGCTCTCTGGTTGTGAGGTTGGTTCAGGAATGTTCTCTCTGGATCCAAGATGGTCCTTCCTCTATGGGCAGCTGGAGTTAATCGTCCTTGTTTTCTTTGCCTTTGGCTCTTCTTAACTTTTACTTGGTGTAACCCCTCACAGTTTGTAAAGTGCTCGTGTTATAGCCAAACCAGGTTCTTATGCCCACTGCCCAGAAAAACCAAACTGACAGCCATTACAATGGAGAAATGTTTAATATTGCAAAACAGCTAAGCAGGAGAAATTTCTGAAATCCATCTCCCTGAAAATTCAGAGGATAGGGTTTTTAAAGGGAACTTGGTGGGCAGAGGGACAAGGACTGCTAATGGGTTGATGGTGTTGTGGGGTGGAGGCTATCTTCCTGTTGTACAGCCAATTTCTGAAAGATGGCTTCAGCAGGCCAGTTAAGCTGACTTCTGGCCTGGCTAGGGGTTGGGGTCCATCAGACTACCAAGCCTGAAAAAGATACTATTCTTAGGTTTTACAATAGATGCTATCCATGGGGCAAGTTCAATGACTATCAGGTGCTGCCCCGTGGTCCCTGAGCCATTAAGGAGGTTGTCTAGGAAGCAGGTGTGCAGGGGTGGGGTCCCTAGAGAGTGAAGCTGTTTTTGTTTTTCAATGACTTCCTGTCTTCTCAAGCAGTCTTATGTTGATTTGCCTTGCAGGGGCAGCTTCCCCTCCTGACCAAATACCATGAAGGTAACTGCAGGTAAACTTAGAAGCAACATACTTGCTAATTTCTGACCATAGCTGCAGCTTTTACTTTTATACCTGATATTAATTCTGTATAGGTGGTTTCAACACCCACCCCCAAAGTCTGAGCACTCCTGAGGTGTGGGCTAATGAGAGGGAAAGTGGCCCATGACTAATCTAACTTTTTCCTGCTGACAGAGGACGTAGTTAGGGTTGGGTTGGACCCAGGGTGAGAGGAAAGAAATTACTTTGCAATTGTCTGCATGTATTTGCAAGTATTGAACTGGAGTCCCAAGGTTTGCATGATGAAAGCCTTAGTAACTTTATCTGCAGCCTTAGTATGCAGCTTAAAGTCCGATTTTCAGGGATTTGAACCTGCAAATACCTGTATGAATTGGGTGAATTCTTCTCTTTGAGGTCCCAAGTAATTTGTGCTTCCTGGACCTGTCAGTGAGCAAACTTCTTTGCCAGCTCAGGAGCCCTGTAAGAGCTGAAAAAGTACCAGGCCAGCTGTCCGAGGGGATTTTTATCAGCTCTTTGTAGATCTCTGTCTTAATTCCTCAAAGCTGTCTGTTCTGAATGTCATTCCAGTCAAAGCCTTGGAAGAATAACTGGTATCTCCCAATCACATCCTGTTACCAAAGAAAACAGATTCTTATTGAACTTATGCAAGTAACTATATTGCCATAGATCAATACTCACAAATAGCTTCCAAATTCTGGAGAAATCAGGTAGAGAGAAAGATATATGCTTCAAATTTTGCTCACAAGAGCATACTTTACTCAATTATTAAAAACTGTAAATAGCTCAAAAGAAAAAGTTTTCTTCATTCTAAAAAACAAAAGAATCAACAATACTTCAAACAAAAATGTCATAAAAATTGTTTGTCTTTTATTAATTCAGTCCATGTAATTAACTCTTGTTCTGTTCCATATTGGGTCAGCACTCCTCATAAACACATAAGCTATTTAATAACAGGAGTTCTGGAAATCTTTTTCCTAGTCCAATCTCCATAGTTGTTAGAAGCCTGCATTAAAGAGCACCTGTCACTCATAGCTGATTATAAACTGCTTCCTGAGGAGAATTAAAGCAAAACAATAATTATGAATGACACAAGTTTGAAATTTGGTCAAAAACGCAACTGTCAAGAAAATTTGGTTATTTTGTGGCATAGAACAACTTAACATAATAATTATCACTATCATTGATAACACATACTAAGACATATTAGGTGTCCTACAACTTTGGAACTCATACTGATAACACATATAGATATAACCCAAAGCATATTAAGCATCATTTCACATTTGACAGTGCTTCTTGTATTATTTTAACATATCAAATAGGCCAAATATGTCTCTTTTGGACTTCTGGAGAAACCAAGCATCTAAAATTAATGAGGACAAAGACTAAGTTCTAGAACCTGAAATTTTGATATTGGTAGGTTTTTCAAATATGAAAAGTTTTAAAACATTTGGTATCACAAAATAAGATCACAAATCATTTAGCCAAAATGGTAATTCAAAGATTTTAAAATGCAAAACCCTTTACTCTTTGATACAGGAGACTCATTTCTTAAACAGTAAGAACTAAGAAAGACTGCGTAGGAGATCATCTCTCGCTACCTTCGGGAGCAGGCGACAGGGGCCAAGGATGCCCATGGGCAGGTCCGGGGCCGCCAGCTGGAAGGCGCTGGAGACGCTGCGCCGGGTTGGGGACCGAGTGCAGCGCAACCATGAGACGGCCTTCCAAGGCATGCTTCGGACACTGGACATCCAAAACCAAGACGATGTCAAATCTTTGTCTCAAGTGATGGTCCATGTTTTCAGTGATGGGGTAACAAACTGGGCAGGATTGTGACTCTCATTTCTTTCGGTGCCTTTGTGGCCAAACACTTGAAGAGCATAAACCAAGAAAGCTGCATCGAACCATTAGCAGAAAGTATCACAGATGTTCTCGTAAGGACAAAACGGAACTGGCTAGTCAAACAAAGAGGCCGGGATGGGTTTGTGGAGTTCTTCCACGTAGAGGACCTAGAAGGCGGCATCAGAAACGTGCTGCTGGCTTTTGCGGGTGTTGCTGGAGTAGGAGCTGGTTTGGCATATCTAATAAGATAGCCTTATAAGTGCAATAGTTGACTCTTAACCAACAACAGCCACCAAAACCACGTCACGTCTGTGAACTCATATTTAAGAAGCTGGACTTCAAGCTACCCAGGCTGTAACCTCCAAGAGCTCCACTCTAGCAACCTAGCCAGAAAGCAAGTGGCAAGAGGATTGTGGCTAACAAGAATAAATACGAGGGAAAAGTACTCCCCTTGATTGAAGAGTCACTATCTGAAAGAAGCAAAGTCCATGTCAGCAACAAGCAAACTGGGAGGTCACAGAGGAGGACATTTAGATTTATGTGATAATGATAGGGTGGGAAGACTTAATTTCTTGTTGAGAACAGGAGAGTGGCCAGTAGCCAGGCTAGTCATAGAATTAATTAAATATGCCCACCAATTTCATTAATTTCCATAGCGTTGAAAGATAAGCACTAACAAAGCCAGTGACCCGTAAAATGGATCTAAGCTATATGTAATAGAACTATGACTGGAAGCCTCAGTACTGTACAACAGAGTATGAAGGAAAGCTTTTCCTCTCTAAATAACTTTCCCTGGTATGCTTCTTGAAGAACAGAAAGTCCAAGTGTTAAGAACTTTTAGACCTGTTCTACTTTGGCTTGGTTTGAATGATTCTTAGTTTATTAGCCTGGTAATGGCCAAGAATACTTGACTTCAGGCTCACTGATTAGTTAACAAATATGGAATATCCTCAATTTTTAAAACAAAAGCTTGTAAATGTATTTGTCTGTAAAAATTGTATATATTTTTACAGAAAGTCTATTTCTTTGAAATGGGGGGGTCTCTAATTTACATTAGTTTTTTTCATACCCTTTGGAACTTTGCAACTTCTGCAGTTAGGAATCTATTTCTTACAGTTTTTCTATGCTAAAGTGTATACAGAAAGAATTGATGTAATTGTATGCTACCTGATTGTAGTCAAACAAATCTGATTTATAACTATGCAGGCTTTAATTTTCCTATCTGATTTTGGTATTTCTTAGATAGATTTTTATTTGAAAACCTGAGATTGAGGGATTGAAGAGTGGAAATCCTTTCACTTTGTTGTATGTAGGTTTTCAACAATTGGGTCAGAGTGGTTTTAAGTGGGGGGGGGCTGATGACATACAAATAATGGGCTCTGATTGGGCAACTATTCATTTGAGTTAAACTGAGTTCATGAGCTCATCTTTAAAACTTTTACAAAAAGATTTTCAGCTGTTCCAAGTGGGACTTATTTGCTGTATATATATATAAAAAGATCACATCAGGTGGATAAGAGACATATGATCCCTTGTTTGCTTAATAAGTTGTAAAATGAAGGCTTGGAAAAGCAGGCTACATTATAACCATGGTGCTATTATTAGGCTTGCTTGTTAAACACAGGTCTAAGCCTAGTATGTCAATAAAACAAATAATTAATGTTTATAAAAAAAAAAAGAAAAAAAGACAGTGTAAGGACAACTAAGTCTGTCTGCAGCCCCTATTGTTTTCCCAGCTTACTCAAAAGGTGAACAAAGATCTTTTGTTATCTTTGAGACTACAAGATCTTGTTCAAAGAGAAAAATTTTATCTTTGCATTAATGTGTCATTAGCATTAAAGTTAATTTTAATAAAACCCCTATAAATAAATTTATGTAATTTTAATCAGTTTTATAATAAGATAAGATTTTATACATTTATTATAACTTTAAATTTTTTCTATTAAAGAACAGACCAATGCTCCATGAAAACTGTTATTCTGACACAGGCGTTCAGATGTTGGCCTTGCATCAGTGTGCTCTTAATGTTAAAGTTTAATTTGTTGACAAACCTTGAATTAATTTTCTCTCTCAAAATCGGTCCTTACAATCTCACATACCCACCTCTTTTGGTGATAGTCCCTGGGTTTAAAGAGATTGAATAACTTTAATCTCTGGCCCTCTGTTTCATAAAGACAATTCATTTTAATTGTCACTTTCTCCTGGGCCTGAAGATGAGGCCCTGACTGGTGTGATTTAGCAAAAATCCCTGCCTTAAGAGGTCTGTAACTTAACATCACATGGGTTAGTTAATAGGACATTTATTAAAGATGCAGAAGTTTCAGAACATTTGATTAAAACAGTCACAGAGTATTATAAAATAGTAGTTATCCATTCAAAACTTTAAAAGCAATACCAAAAGTTACATGGCCATAAAAACCTAAATTCTTTAAAATCTCAGTCTTCCTAAATGATCAAAAACCTAATGACGATAACATAGGAATTATCTTGAGAAGATGTAGAACCTGATCTTAGGCCATTTGCTAAGAGGATAACCTGGAAGTTAAACCTGATGAGAAGCGTGCTTGAATTACTCAGGCACAGAAAGAGTATATCTAAGGTTATGGGTAAATATATGACTCTTAGTAACAGCCTGAAAAGTTCTGGTTACATGGAAGAATTCAGGTATATCAAGAAATGCCAAGAATGCAGAATTAAGTTATACTGGAGGAATATATTGCTTTTTAGATCATTATGATAAAATATTCTAGCATCAGGCCGAAGCAGTTAATACTGGAGGGAGAACAAAAACATTAGGGAGAGAGGTATCATCTCAGGCTTTTTCAAGGGGAGACAATGCTGAAAGCAGCAAGACATAATAAAAGTCAAACTTCTAGGCTGGGTGCTGTGGCTCAAACCTGTAATCCCAGAACTTTGGGTGGCCGAGATGAGAGGACTGCCTAAACCCAGAGGTTCAAAACCAGCCTGGGCAACTTGGCAAGATCTTGTCTCTACAGTAAATCAAAAAATTAGCCAGGCATGCTGGCACACACTTGTGATTACAGCTACTTGGAAGGCTGAAGAGGAAGGATCACCTGAGCCTAGTAGGTCAAGGCTGCAATGGCCGTGAGCATGCCACTACACTCCAGCCTGGGCGACAGAGTGAGACTTCAGCTCAGGGGAAAAAAAAAAAAAAAAAAGCTTCTGAGGATTTCATTGAGAGGAAATAAATAGTTTAAGAAAAACCTTGTTTTATAATTTCCTCTTAATGATAACCAATTAGTCATATGCAAAATTTATTTCATAAATTCCACTTTATGAACCTGATCATTACTTACTTATGAAAGGGGACAAAAAAAACCCCAGAATTATCTTTTGGAGAGCAGACCCCTTTTAATACAAGCTTCTCCAACTAGGTAAGTGTTCTAGGAACCTATCAATTTCAGTGTACTAGCTTTTGGCTTCAGTTAATTCTTTTTTTTTTTTTTTTTTTTGTGAGATTCTTTCAATGTGTTTGCCCATTTCATGATGAGTGATTTATGGACATACCTGTCCACACCACGCTGAGTGTTCAGAATTTTGTTTGTTTGTTTTTGAGTTGGAGTCTCACTCTGTCGCCCAGACTGGAGTGCAATGGCCGCTCCCGGCCACCGCAGCCTCAACCCACTGGGCTCCAGTGATCCTTCTGCCTCAGCCTTCCAAGTAGCAGTAACTACAGGCGCGTGCTACCATGCCCGGCTAATTTTTTTGATTTATTGTAGAAATGAGTTCTCGCCAAGTTGCCCAGGTGGGTCTCGAACCCGCGGGCTCAGGCAATCCACTCACCTCGGCCTCCCAAAGCGCGGGATTACAGGCTGAGTCACCGAGCCCGGCCTGGTTTTTTTTTTTTTTTCCCTACAAAAAACAGCAAGACCCCCGTGTCCCACTCTCCTTATTTACCCCATCTCACCCTGGATGACTATTTTGTTTGTTTGTTTCCACAGGTGAAAAAAGTCCTCAAAGGGAAATGTCTTGCTGATGTGGAAGAGGTGAAACAAAACAAAAGAAAAAGTACTAAAAGACATCAAAATTGAGCCAGGCACGGTGGCTCATGCCTGTAATCCCAGCACTTTCGGAGATGGAGGTAAGAGGATTGCCTGAGCCCAGGGACTTGAGACCAGCCTGAGCAACTTGGTGAGACCTCGTCTCTAAACAAATAAAATAGCGCACACCTGTGATGCCAGTTACTTGGAAGGCTGAGGCAGAAGGATCACCTGAGCCCAGTAGTTCGAGGCTGTGGTAGCTGTGAGCGTGCCACTGCACTCTAACCTGAGTAACAGAGTGAGACTCTGACTCAGATAGAAAAATAAATAAATAAATGAAATCAAAATTGATGATTTCAAAAACTTTTGACCAGTGGAAAAAACATCTCAATAGGTGTATTGCATCAAACAGAGAGTATTAATACTTTGAAGATGACTGAAGATTAAACATGTAATAATAAATACACAATTTTTTATAAATAAATTCTGGGGTTTTTTGAGGTTCCCCTTCATAAGCCATTTACACGTGCTTGGACTTTCTCATTTGTCCTGTAATTTCTCTGTCTTTTTTTTTTTTCAATAGCCAGGTGTTTTATTTTAGGGCAAAAATGTACTTTCCTCCCCAACTTTATATCTATAACCATTTAGATTTCACCATCACTTATGTTTTCATAATTAAAAAAACACAAAAACTTAAAAAACCTCTCAACTAGACAAAATCCTTTCCCTGTAACAAAAATTGCATTCTCGTGTCTTCTTATAACTTTTTACCAAACACATCTTATTTCCATTATTCATTTTGCATGTAAAATTGCTTTCCCTTACATCTGATAGTTTTAATTACATATATTAATTACAATGATAACTCTTAGTGACTTTTTAGTGAAAAGCCTGGAAGGCAAACAATTTTAATGATGTACCAGATGCAGAGTCTAGGACAGAAGATAATGTCTTGGTCCAGGCTTCCTATCTCTTAACTTAAATCTAGAAACACAAGTTTATAGTCAACTTAAGCAAGTGCAAAAGTATTACAGAAGTAATGTTTTATATTGTAAAACATTTAGCAAAAATAGTATTTGACCAATAATCCAATAGGCTCAGATACAATGTCTAAATTAAGTTCTGAAGACATTCTATTTTGTCAATCATGTTAAAATGTATTTACTATTTGATTTTAAATGTGCTTCCTTTTTTCTTTATGCCAAATAATTAGAGCTTTATCATGTTTTACGTACATATGACACAGACATACAGACACAGACAAATGCAGATTTATAAGTTCTTTTTTTGCCAGTTTCAAAAGTTCTTTTCTCTTTTTCCTCAATTAGACTATCTATCTTTAAATTACCTGTTTCATTATTTTAGAAAATCTTAAATTTCCATTTCTAAATAAACAATTCTTAGGTAAAAAAAAGATAGAGAATTTGTATTTTAAAAACACAGAATTAAGACATCAGACCTGAAAATTATACCATAATTTGCTCAATCTAGAAAAATAGTGTAAATTAATGTTCAGTTAAGACATCCAGGAGAAGTTCTTTAGACAAAGGTATAACTTATGCATTTAAAACAATGCAAGAGAAAGAGGAAGCTTTAGAACTGAACTCACCATCCTTGGAGTGCCATAAGAAAGAACAGAGGTTCTTCCTCCAAAGGAGTCTGGTGCCTTTTCTGTTCTCCTTAAGGGATCCCCAAAGTCAGAGATTATCTTCGGTTCTCTCATCAAGGACAGCAAGAGGAAGGAGGGATAGAGAGGAGCAAAAGGAGAAACAGACAAAATTTATTCTCCTGAATTTCCAAAATTAGGATTAGGATTCAAAAGAGAAAAACCATAAGGACCTTTATATATCCATATTGTCCTTATATAACATATATATATGTATATATATATAGTATATATACACTATTATATATATAGTATATATATACTATATATACTATATATTTTATATATATATATAGTATAAGCTTCTAATTAAGCTGACTTAACCATAAAGTTAAAAAAAAAAAGTTCAAATCTCATTACCAGGTCTTAGCCAATGATATGCTGACATTTTCTGGTTTAAATTTTTTTTTTCTAGAGGTATTTGCCTAACTGACTTAGCCAAGATTATGACTTGACAATGATGTAAGTTTAAAGAGATGGCAAGCAGTTTTACAAGATCAGAATCACCCCAAATGCAGCTTAGAGAAAGGAGACTTATTAGTCATGAACGAAGTGCAACCCACATTTTTATCTGGCCACATTTCCTAGAGTCTCAGCATCTAGACTGACCACCTACAGACAATTACCTAAAAACCTCACATGTCCCCGTAGATGGGGCGCAGGAAATCTAAGAACGTTCAAGGAAAGAAAAACAGCTGATGACCAAGATCACATAAATCCCAAGCGGTGGGGGCTCATTTTATGATCAGGAACCAATCTAGATCCTTGCAAAGAAAAGGTGAAACACTATTCACTATGCTGGACTCCAGGGCTGACTCTAGGGCTTGACCCCAAAGCAATCTAGAACAAGCAGTTTTGAGCTGGTAAACAATTTCTATCATCTGTTTAACCAGAGTCCAAGGAGGGAGAAATTGTGAGTTTGGCTAGTAAGAAATGTTTACTCTTTTCTTGGCCTGTCAGGTTCCCACATTCCCCTCCTTGCCTCCTCCAGAAAAGCAGGACAGTTTGGGTGACCTGCTAATAGGTGGAAGAGCAGCAAAAAGACTCCTAATTTTACAAGACGCGGCCTAAGATGGCTGCATGAGGAACCAAATTAGCATTGCTTTTTCCAGTCAGAGAGATACAACACAATCATTAGCCACACTGCTTGAAGGCCTGAACTTGAATTCCACTGATCTCTGCAATTTTTGATCCACTCAAGGCAGAGAGGGATGACCTCTAACTGGGAATTCAATGGGTAGTCTTCAGGCAACATGGAAGACCCACTGAGCTTCTATCATCAACTCTTCAGAGTTCACCAAATGTGACTGACCAGACAGACAGTATAAACGTACATATACTCAACAACCCAGAGACAGATAAAAGGCTTTTTTGAAACCAGAGAAAGAAATGTTGTTCCCAACAAGTTCATCTTCTTTGTCCATGTGAGGAGATCTCCCAATCTGGTATAAGGATATATGTAGATACACAAATACTATTGTGTCACAAAATGGCTACAGTACCTCTAAAGAGATCACCAGAGACATTCCCTATTGCCTAGGAGAGCTGACCAGATCAGGAGAAGGAAGGAAGTTATTGGTAGTGCTTTGAACACTGACCCACTAAGGTGTCTTCTGGTTCCAGGAACCACTTCTCCACTCTAATAAAATGTGGTGTTGTAGGTTGACAATGCCTTGCCAAGAAGAATGACCTCAGAGACAACCCTCACTTCAGAAATCTTAGGCATGTCTCTGAATCCTCCCCACTGGCAAGGTGTCAGTAATCTGCAGGCAAATGCCCTAATAGGGCCTATCCCTGGATGGACCATCAAATTTTTACGGCCAAATCAGGTTCTTATGCACATTGCCCAGAAAAACCAAAACTGACACAGCCATTACAATGGAGAAAGAGTTCAGTACTGCAAAGCAACTAAGAAAGGAGGGCAGGAGACATCTCTCAAATCCTCCTCCTTAAATAACTTGGTGGACAAAGGGACAGGGACTGCTAATTGGTTGATGATGTCATGGGGCACAGGCTGTCTTTCCATTGTAGAACCATTTTCTGAGAGATGATCTCACCACGACAAGTTCAGCCGACTTCCTGGGGGTTGGGGTCCATCAAAATACAAAGTCTGAAAAAGATCTTGAATACTGTTCCTAGGTTTTATGATAGATGTTATCCATGAGGCAAGTTCAATGACTATCAGATGCCACCCCAGTCCCTGAGCCATTAAGGAGGTCATCTAGGAAGAAAGTGTAGGGAGAAGTGGGGTCCCTGGAAATTGAAGCCGCTTTTGTCTTTTAATAGTGTTTTGTCTCCTCAAGCAATCTTATGCTGATTGGCCTGGTGTGGGGACACAAAGGTAATTGCAAGTAGACTTGGAAACAACAATTCATTAATTTCTATGGGAAGTGAAAGTAATTGCAAGTAGACTTAGAAACAACATATCTGTTAATTTCTAACCATAGCTGCAGCTTTTATTCTTATGCAGAATATTAATTCTATCTAGGCGGTTTCACTTACAGTGCTCTTCTCCTACTTTATTTTCAAAACAGCCCTGACAGGGCTGAAACTGATGCTCAGAGAGGTTAACTGACCTCCTCAGTCTTCCATAGCTGGTAAGCGGCAAAGCAGATTGGAGTCTAGTCTCCTGGCTCCAACCTCAGTGCTCAGTTACTAACAACAGCAGTCATTTATTCAGTACAGGAGTGCATGTCCTAACAACAGGGATAACTTCTGAGAAATGTGTCCCAAGATGATTTTGTCATCGTGGCAACATTACAGAGTACTCACACAAACCGAGATGGTATTGCCTATGACACACCTAGGCGGTATGGTGTAACCTATTCCTCCTACACAACGTGTTTCTGAACTGAACACTGTAGACAATTGTGATACAATTGTGTATGTATTTGTGTATCTACATATATCTAAACATAGAAAAGATACAGTAAAAATACAGCATTATAATCTTATGGGACTTCCATTGTATACACATCCATTGTTGGCCCAAATGTTGTGATACAGTGCAGGACTGTACTGGTTATGTGCCAAGTTCTGATTCCATTAATCTTCATATCAACCCTAGAATGTAAGTTCTGGGGTTAGCTTGGGTTCCCTAGAAGACCTTGAGACAAGAAATTAAGTGCAAGTTGTTTATTTGGAAGGTTGATCCTGTTGCAGTGGCACCAGGGCTACACTGCCAACCTAGGACCCATGGGGGGTCCGAGGATGAGTCCAAGGGCACAAAGGTGCCCTGAGACCCATGTGGTGACCTAGGACGTTATGGCACCCTGGAACTTTGGGTTGCCTAACAATCACAGAGCCTGAGGAATATTACAGTTCTCAGATCTTGCTTGGAGAATTCCTTTCCCCGTCAGGAAAGTTTATAGCTCTCTTGTCTGGATGAATCCCAGATGAATCCCAGGTTCTTGTCTCATGACTGAGAGATTAAGGATAGGGCACAGAGAGGGTGAGCAAGTCGAAATTTATTCAGGAAGCAAGTGTTAGCAGTTTTCACAGCAAGAGGAGGCCTGAGGGGGAGTGCCGGACCTTCAAGAGGGTTGCTGTCCCCAGGTGGGTTGTCAGGCTCTCCCCAGGTGGGTTGCCAGGGTCAAAAAGAGACTGCTTTGGCTGGGTCAGGGTTTACATAGTACTGGGAATGGGAAGGCAGTGTGCCAATTGGTTGGTAGTAGGGACTAAAAATACACTTACCTAATTGGTCAGTAGTAAGAATTTAAAAGGTGGCATGATAGTGCAAAGGGCCGATGGGGAAAATGAAGTCCTACCAGAGACCCGCCCTAACTGACTGCCTAACCAGCTTCTTTCTTTCTTTTCTTTCAATCCTAGAAGGCAGCTGGGGAGTGGGGAAGTGAGACAGGGAAGGGAAAGAGCTGACAAATGGTGCCAGTTACCACTGTGGTCATTGGAGTTTATTTCTGCTGAGGAAACTCTAGAACCAGTGTGGAACGTATACCTCGGATTTACTCACCAAAGGGGAGAGAGCTGGATTCTGATATACCAGTCCCATCAGTTATTGTTGGGGGGAGCACATGGTTTTAGGGGGGTGAGGGGGAAGGCAGTTGGATCGACAAAGCAGGCTTTCATACCCACGAAGATCCCTGAGCCAAGAAGGTAGGTAGGAGTGTGTGGAAGGGGTAAAGGCCTGGCATATGGGTGGATGCTGAATACATCTGCTACCGTGCTACTATTAGGCCTGTCCTACCTTTTTAGAATAAAGAAATAGAGGCCAGAGAGTTGATGCCTCTTGCCCAGGGCCACACAGATAGCCATTGGCAGAGCTGGATTAAGCAGTCAGATGGAGAGACTGTGCTTGTGGGCCCCATGCTGCCAGCCCCTGCCCCTCACCACCTGGCACTGCCTCTTCCCACACCCCATGAATCCCACCTTGGAGCCCCTCCCTGAGCCTCCTCATCCAACCTGGCCTCCCTGCTGAGCTTCACATGCTCCTCTGGCTATTGACATCTCCCCTTCCCTTCCCACAATCCCACTCAACCAGTCTTATATGCATCGGCATCCCCCAGGGCTGCTAAACCCATACTGCTGGGCCCTAGATTTATCGTCTATCTCACAGACCACCATGCACCGGTTATCCAACCCAGGGGAGGACTCCAAACACATCTGCCCATTGATCTTGGTATCTGAGCCACCAAGGAAAACGCAGTCAGCACTGGATGGGCCAAAGCTTTACTTAGAGGAGACAGAGCATGATCAGTTCCCACAGTATGACCAGTGTAGACAGGGCAGTGTGCCTATGTGTATGCCTCTTAGGCCCCAGGACTGACCATGCCTTGCTGGATGGAGTCTGAAACACTGAATGCTGGAGTGTGCCAAGAGCCACTGACACATGTTTATGCAGTCCAAAAGATGTCCCCACACGAGACGATAGGCCCAGCACAGGCGTGTGATTTCTCCTCTCTTTGCAAGCAAGTGCTCCAGGCCCAAGGCCCATTCTTTTTTTTTTTTTGAGTCAGAGTCTCACTCTGTCACCCAGACTGGAGTGCAGTGGCCGCTCCCGGCCACCGCTGCCTTGACCTGGTGGGCTCCGGCGATCCTTCCGCCTCAGCCTTCCAAGTAGCTGGAACTACAGGTGCACGCTACCACACCTGGCTAATTTTTTGATGTATTGTAGAGATGAGGTCTCGCCTGTCCAGGCGGGTCTCGAACCCGCGGGCTCAGGAAATCCACTAACCTCATCCTCCCAAAGGCACGGGATTACAGGCTGAGCCACCAAGCCGGGCCCGTTCTTACTGGGCTCCCAAGATGTGCTTTCCCAACAGTTTCTGATTCCGTTGTCTAAGAAGAGGCAGAGAATCTGTGTTTCTACCAGGTGCCCAGCAGATGCTGCTGCAGGTGGGGGGCACACTTTGCATCCCATCTCCCTCCACCAGGGAGCATAGCAGATTCCTGTGGACTCATCCCAGAGTGTTGGAGCTCTCACAAGCAGAGAGTCCTGGAGATAAAGTGGAGAGTGCCCTGGATGCAGAGCTCATCTCACCTAGAGGAAACCCAGTGCAGATAGACCATGTGACTTGCCTGTGGTCTCTTCGGAGATTCTGAGCTCCCTCTGCTGCCTCCCTGGGCCTGCCTTGGACGGGAAAGGAGGGAGAAAATCTGAGGAGCAGAGTAGGTCACCCGTGAGGTGAGCACAACCCAGTCCCGCCTAAAGCATCGGGAAACGCTGACTGCGGTCTCAGCCAGAGCAAGGCTCACACCCTCCAGTCTCCAAGGGCACCCATGAGAAAGAGAGTTCAGTGAGAAGAATGGGAGGCTTTTGGGAAAGCTGAGGCGAAACAGGCAGTGTTTGGTTAATGTATTTATTGACCTTTTCCCCATATTAACACGATCTTCAAACAAAGAGTCAATTCAGCTAGCTGAAGTTTTGTAAGTCAGTTAAAACGTGGTACATGATTTAGCGCTGCAACAACTAGACAGCCAGTGGACTGTATTTCTCATTTTTCAGTAAAACTTGATATTGAACATATCAGTTATGATTTGAAGACATGCATGAGCACGGATGCCGGGCCCCGACAAATCAGGCAGTGGGGAACCCAAGTCCCTGGGGAACCCAAGTCCCTGTCTGTTATGACTGGTCTAAAAACCCACTGTGTAGGAGTGTGTGAATATGTTTGAGTGTGAGTTTGTGAGTGTGACGACAAATGTGTATTATGTGTGTGAGAATGTGTAAATTGAGCATGTGTGAGTACAAGAGTGTGAGTGTGAGTTAGTGCGTGGGAGTTGAGTGCGTGTCTGTGTGTAATATGTGTTTGGGAATGTGAGAATATGTGAGTGTAAGAATGTGTGTGAATGAGTGTATGTATGTGACAGTGTGAGAGCGTGAGTGTACGTTTGTGAGAATGTGTGTTTGTGAGTGTGAGCGAATGTGTGTGAGTATGAGAATGTGTCTGTGTGTGAGTTTGTGAGTGAGTGATGAGTGTGTGAATGTGAGAATGTGTGAGTGTAAGAGAATGTGGGTATGTATGTGAGTGTGCATATGTGTATGTTTGTAAGAATGTGTATTTGTGAGTGCGAGTGAATGTGTGTAAGTGTATGAGAATACGTATGCTAGTGTGTGTGAGTGTGGCTGTATGTGTGAGTGTGTGTGTACGCACGCACTCTCTCTGCTATCCCAGGGGGCACAGCCCTCATCCTCCTATTTTCCCCACTCCCCAAAATCCCCTTTCCATTCCTGAGCGTGATTGCAGACTTGGCTTCCGCGAAACGAGAACCGTGTGCTTTGTGTGCACAATGTGCTCACGCTGCCCCAACTGTCACCGTCCGTGTTCCCTGGGGCTCAGGCAGGTCGCTGAATTCTCCATCCGTCCAGCGTAAACCCAGCGGAGATCCTGCTGTAAACACACTTTTCCACCACGGCTGACCGGGAAGGTGGAAAGAAAATCAATCTGGGATTGCACAAAAACCACGAACGTGTGTCGACTGGAGCGGGAAGGGAAGTCACCCAGCGGGAAAATGGTCAGCGGGACGCGAGTGCCCTTCTCGTTGGGCGACAGCGCCCTCTCTTGGTTTCCTTGAGGAACACAGGCAGTATTTTCACCCTACTAAGCCACGCTAACGAGGGTGGAAAGAAAATGCCAGTAGTTTGTTATCAGGCATTGGCTGGGGGGGGGGGGGGGGGGGGGGGGGGTTGTCTCCAGGGTGCCCTCTTGCTTACCCCAACACCCGTGACTGCCACCTCATTCCTCAGAGCCTGCCTTCCCCTGCTCGTGATGCCCAGGCTGCTCAGAACTCCCATCAGCCCAGGGAGTTTCCCCTCCCCTTCTCCATCCAGGACTGCCGCCCTCTCCTTCCCCCACCCACAGGATAATGTCCTTCTTACTGAGACCTGCCTGTCCCTCATCTTCTCAAGACTGTGTGATCCAAGGTTTTGGGCTTCTGTGAGATCGCTGAAGAAATTAAGCTCCAGGGGACTAGTGGATATAAACATGACTGAACTGCCTTCCCCCAACCCCTTGATCCTTCCAAAGACGCTAATAGGCACCTTATTAAAACAATGACCCAGCACTTGTTTTCTGACCAGAGACTCTGGACAGGAAAGGGGTTTGGGGCCATCAAGAAGGGAGGGCTGCTGGGCGGGGGCGGTGGCTCACCCCTGTAATCCCAGCACTTTGGGAGGCCAAAATGGGAGGACTGCTTGAGGCCAGGAGTTTGAGAGTTTTTGAGTATTCTGGGCAACATAGTGAGACCCCATAGCTAAAGAAAGAAAAGAAAGAGAAAGAAAATTTAGCCAGGTGTGTGGAATACCTGGAGACCCAGCTACCTCTGGAGGGTGAGGTGGGAGGATGGCTTGAGCCCAGGAGTTAGAGGCCACAGTGAACTGGGATCACACCACTGTATTCCATCCTGAATAACAGAGCAAGTCTCTCTCTCTCAGGGAGGGAGGTCTCATACCTCTTAAAACCAAAGGAAGAAAACACTTCTTTTTTTTTTTTTTTTTTTTTTTTTTTTTTATT
>NW_007248779.1:0-32054 GCF_000164805.1 Carlito syrichta
GATGCCGGGGCGCCTCCCAGTCCCGCCTCCTCTCCAGAGAGAGCGGCCTTTGAGAAAGGAAGCTGGCCTGGGGCGGTGGCTGAGCCGGTCGTGCCCGCGCTCCGGAGGCCGAGGAGAGGGCACTGCCTGAGCCCAGGGGTTCGAGACCGGCCCCGGGCAACCTGGCGAGAAACTAGCCGGGCGTGGTGATACACCTGTAGTTCCGGCTGCTCGGAAAACTGACGCAGGAGGGTCGCCGGAGCCCAGCGGGCGGAGGCTGCGGGGGCCGGGAGCGGCCACCGCGCCCCAGTCCGGGCGACGGAGTGAGGCTCCGACTCCAAAAAAAGAGGCAGGCAAGCACCCGCCTTTAAGGGCCTTGTCACCACGATGACCATGTCTCCCTGGGTGAAGTGGCATCTCCTTGCATGAGTGCACGGGCTTCTGGGAGCCCTTCCCCGGTCGCTGTCCTCCGCTGGGCTCTGGTGGCTGCCTGGGCGCCCTTGTCGACCACGCCGGCCGGAAGGGAGGGCAGTTTGGCGCCCTGCGGCCTTGGGCTTTAACCCCCGGAGCAGCGGTCTCGGCACAGAGACGCGTTCCGAGGCGCCGCCCACGCTCTCCTCCTCCGCAGGCGGGACAGGCGGGCTCTGCTGTGTGGCCCGTTCTTCTCGGGAACGCAAGGTGCTCTTTCAGGGGGACAGGTGACGCCCGGCCTGCCGGACACACAGCATGGCCCACGTGTTGGCCGGGCTTCAGCCCACGGCCCCTCGGACCAGCCGCTCCTGTGCAGCGAGCGGCAGTGGATGGCTTGCACGCAGGGGGGGGGGCAGCCCCTCGGGGTCCTGCCGACACACCGCCACTGCCCATGTCCGCCTGCCCCGTCCCGGGCGTTCCCTTAGCGGGCGCTCCTGGCTGCCCTCCGCTCTTTGTGGGCCAGGGCGGAGGTGGGGAGCCGGGAGGGGGCCCGACCTGCCTCTGCGGCCAGGAAGAGCTCCTGGAAAGGCCGCCGTGGTCTCCCCGGCGTTCCTGCACTGAGTGTGCTCTGGCTGCTCTTCCCAGTGGGAGTTTCCCGACGTGCAGAGGCCTGACTTCCAACCCTGGCCGCGTTGCTTTTTACACTTGTGTGGTTTTCCCGGCTCTGAAGTCTGTGGCTTAGAATGGTTCCCCAGCAAAGTGTCTGGGCAGGACCAGCACCGAGCATCCCCCAGCGTGCAGTTCTGACCTAGAGCCCCGGCTGCCCATTGAGACCAGCACCCGCCACGTGTGTCCCCGCGGGCCTCTGACGGGACTTCGGCCCCTGCAGGTGGTGGGCGTGATCGCGTGGCTGGGGGTGCAGCCGCCGCACAGCGTGATCGACTACGAGGAGCAGCGGACCGTGGACCCGGAGCAGGCCCGGGGGGTGCTCAAGTGTGACATGTCGGACCTGTCCCTCATCGGCTGCCTGGGCTACAGCCTCCTGCTCATGGTCACATGCACGGTGTACGCCATCAAGGCCCGCGGCGTCCCTGAGGCCTTCAACGAGGCCAAGCCCATCGGCTTCACCATGTACACCACCTGCATCATCTGGCTGGCCTTCGTGCCCATCTTCTTCGGCACCGCCCAGTCGGCCGAGAAGGTAGCGGCGCGGCCGGGGGGCTCGGTCGTTCGGGACTCGTGGGTCGCGGGACGGCCGCCTGGGTGGCTGACTCGCTCGGTCACGTGCTTGCGTGCCTGTGCACACACTCGTTTCTCCAGGGACCCCGTCTGCTCCCCAGTCCTTCCCTTCTGGCTCGATCCGCTCGTTTGCTCGCCCGTTCCCTCCCCCACGCTCCTAGCTTCCCCCTTCTCCACTGGGCTTTTGGTTGGTTTCTTCTTCTTCTTGGCGCCTGTCAGCCCCCGGTCCACCAGTCCACCGCTGGGCACCTTACTGATGGCTGTGGCGGAACGTGGATTTACTCAGCCGTGGCAGCCACGTGTCCGCCCACTGGCCCCTCGTGGCATCTCTGGTCATTCATTCACGAGTGTGTTTGAAAGCATGCCCCTTTGCGTGCTTTTGTCCTTCTGGACATAGGGCCATTTTCCAGGTGTCGCCCCGTTACTAACCCCCTTCCCGCAGCTGCTGGTCACTTGCGCTCCTTCCTGACCCACCACAGCCCCGCTGTCGGGTTCCGACGCCACCGGACCTTGGCTCGCCCCGGCGTCCCGGTCCAAGTGCCCACTCCCACTCGGCCGCACGAGGTGCCCTCACCTGCGCTCTCCATGGGGAGGAACAGGGGGCCAGAGGGGCTGCGGTTGAGGTCCACCTCACCCCTCTCCCACCCAGATCTACATCCAGACCACCACGCTGACGGTGTCCCTGAGCCTCAGCGCCTCGGTGTCCCTGGGCATGCTGTACGTCCCCAAGACCTACGTCATCCTGTTCCACCCGGAGCAGAACGTGCAGAAGCGGAAGCGGAGCCTCAAAGCGACCTCCACGGTGGCCGCGTCGCCCAAGGACGGGGACGCAGAGGACCCCAAGTAGAGGCTGCAGGTGGACTGCTGCTCCCCTCGCTGTCTTCCTCTCGCTTCGTGGGGAGCTGTGACGACTTGGACCTCGCTTTCAAGCGGCCACACCTGTGTGACGGAGACGCCTCCCTGCGGCCAGTCTCCGGTGCACAGTGGGCTCTGACCCAGGACGAGGGCTCTGCACGTCTCCAGTGAGTAAGGCTTCTCCCCAGAAGGGCGTGTGGCTGCACCAGTCGCCTCCACGTGGGCCACGTCCCCAGGGTGTCCCAAGTGTGGATCGGGAAGCTTCCCTTGTTGTGGACACTTCCGAAGACAGGACTTCCCGGGCCTCTCCTGGCAGGAGACTTCCAGGCTGAAACCCCCAGGCCTCTCCTGGGGGGAGACTTCTGGGCCGACCCCCCCCTCGGGGTGCATTTTCCTGCTAAGTCACCACAGATGCGCCTGCAGAGTCCACAGGGCTCTCCTCCCACCTGGACTCTGTGAGGGCGAAGGGCTGTGGTCTCCACGCGGCTTTTCTGCAGTGGCTGTTTTCCCCAGTGGGAGTTTCCCAACGTGCAGAGTCGTGACTTCTAGCTGAACATTTGGCCACGTTGCTTTGACGTTCTTGTGGTTTTCCCCCCTCTGAACTCTGTGGCTTAGAATGGTTCCCTAGCAAAGTGTTCGGACAGGACCAGCACTGAGGATCCCCCAGCATGCAGTTCTGACCTAGAGCCCTGGCTTCCTATTGAGACCAGCACCCCCCACGTGTGTCCCTGCGGGCCTCTGATGGGACGTCATGGGCGCAGGGCATTCTGTCCTCCTGTCTCAGGTGTTCTCTCTGCGCTGTGGTCCCCTCCGTGGCGTGAGCAGTCCTGGGTGCGGTGCCAGCCTCTGCTGCTGACGTGTGGCTGTGCGGGCACATCTGCGAAGCCCCCCTGCAAAGCCCTCTCCCTCATGAACTCTTTGATGTCTGTCGAGGTCTGGCTCCTTCCGAGGAACTGGACCTGAACTCCCCACCCTCCCTGGATCATTCCTTTGGTCTTTGGTGGAGTCAACTTAAAGGTTTTTTCCCATGTTTCTGGCACACAGAGTTTTGAATTCTTCTATGTCCAATTGATCAGTTCAAACCCCTGAATGAAGCACTGAGTGTTTTTCCTATTTGTGGAATTTACCTGGCATCTGCCAGTGTGGGTGCTCACGTGTTAAGCGGGAACAAGCTCTGCTAAGGCCTTCCTGCATTCGTCGCCCTTGACTTCTTCTTTCCCTGAATCGTACATTCCGTGAAAATGCTGCTCCGGGTTGGAGACTTAGCCCACCTTTGTCACAGCTGCACCTTCTCTCTCCGGCACGAGTTCTCCGAGGCCGAGTGAGGTGACATTCTGATGAGTCTTGGCCACGCACCTGTAAGGTTTCTCCTGTGGCCCCGTGTGGAGAGACCTGTGTGAAAGGGCTTTTGTACAGACATTGTATCCTTAGACGTTCTCACGTGTGTGAACTTCCTGACACATTTGTTAGAGGTTTGTCATGTAGCTTCTCTTTTTTCTCTTTGGAAGACCTCCCCTAATTTATTACATTTCTTACCCGTCATGGTACTCAGTTACTTCTCATTGAATCAATGGGGTTTTTCCCAAAAGTTGTCCTTGGGTTTTCTGTTGTTTCCTTTTGTTCAAGCTATTTATTCAGAAGTGGAATAAAATGCATAATCCCAAGTGAATCTTCTCATTATTTCATAGAATGAAACTGCTTCAGAAGTACTCTTTGTTATGTTGATAACTTTGTTTCATTCATTTCTTTTCTTTTTTTGAGTCAGAGTCTCACTCTGTCGTCCATGCTGGAGTGCAGTGGCACACTAACAACCGCCACAGTCTCAACCTCCTGTGCTCAGGCAGTCCTTCCACTTTAACCTTTCAAGTAGTTGGAGCTGCAGGCGTGCGCCACCACATTCAGCTAATTTTTTGATTTACTGTAGAGGCCAGGTCTCACCAACTTGCCCAGGTTGGTCTCGAGCCACAAGGGTCAGGCAATCCTCTCACCTTGGCGTCCGAAGGTGCTGGGATCAGTCCTGAGCCACCCTGCAGGCCCAGCACCTTTGTTTCTAAATAGGAAGAAGTCCAAGGTATACATTCCAAAGCTCCTTCTCTTTGGGCTTGAGGGAGGACACTGCTCTGGTCTGTACGGGATCAGAACACTGACAGTCATTACAAGTCGCTTTGGGAGTTTCCAAGATGACCTTTTGACCTTCAAAGCACAGGGTAAAGAGAGATCGGGGTGGCCCAAGAAGGGCCAAGGCTCTGATGGGGAGACTGAGTCGGAGGGTGGATGGGAGAGACAGACAAGGTGTGGAGAGGCAGGTCGGGAGAGGACTGGCCCCGCACGCCGTGAGACTCCTGGCTTCATCTGCGGCTCCCGTCTGGTTCTGTCTGGGTGACTCCACCAGACCCCCCTGGACCGGGGCTTCTGGCCAACACAGATGTATTCAGTCAAGGGGAATGTCTGAGGACAAGGTGCTGGCAGATTCGGGGGCTGGTGAGGGCCATTTCCTTGTGCACAGAGGGCATCTTCTTGCTGTGTCTTCACATGGTGGGGAGGGGGAGGACACTCTCTGGGGCCTCTGAAAAGGGCAGGAATCCCAGGTGTGAGGAGGCCACCCTCATGACCTACCCGCCTCCCAAAGGCCCTACCTCCAAATGGGATGGCCTCGGGGGTTAGAATTTCAACATATGAATCTGGGGGGACTCGCATATTCAGTCAGTAGTAATTACTGCCGGATGCAGTGGCTCACACCGGTCATCCCAGCACTTGGAGAGGCCGAGGCGGGAAGATTACTTGAGCCCCGGGGTTCGAGACTAGCCTGGGCAACATATTGAGACTCCAACTGAAGAAAAATAGCAATAAGGATGGCAGAATCCTGCTGGCCTCTTGCCTCTCCTCCCTCTTAGTCCTCCTCCTCGTCATGCAGTCACCAGTGCTGGCACCACGTCGCGGCGACCCCCTGCCCTGGTCCCAGCCCCCGCCCAGCACCTCCGCCCAGTTGCCATTCATGCCCACACTCCCCCCCGGACTCCGCCAACGGAAATAGCAGGAAGGGGGTGCCAGCCGAGGGGACCACGACCCAAATGCTGCTCACAAGACAGCCCGCCTGATGAGGCATCCAAGCGCTCTCGAATAGCGAGTGGACCTCCAGTGCCAACTTCCGAGCTATTTTCCCATTTTGATTTGTCAGATAGGCACATTCTCAGGGTCCACAGACCTCGTCTTTCCCTGCCACTGTGTTCTTCTCGGAGTCAGCTGTCACGTCTCAAAGGGGCAGCGTGTCGTGTCCCAGTGTTGATCTTGAGGTCAGTGCCAGCTCCGCTTCTCCCTGGGTGGTGATGGCCGTGAGTGGGACCGTTCGTTCCTCCCAGTCGCTGACTGCCCACGTCTCCTTAATGCCCCCTGCAAAGATGCCCAAAGCACTCGCGCCATATACCTGCCACGGGCCCCCCAGTCCTACCAGCCACTGCCCATGAGGACCCCACGACTGGACAGTCCCAGGGCGCTGCCTCCCATCGCGGCTCTCCTGTTCTCACTTCGGTCCTGTTTTCTTCTGTCCTTCCCCTGCCCACCGTCAGTCCCGCCGGTCTCGCTGGTGCTTCCTGTGTGCGAGGTCCTGGAGACATGGGTCGACAGTCACGTTGTGTGCTCATGGGATTCCCAGTGGAGTGGTGGAGACAAAAAACAAATAACATACAGAAAAAAGACATCGTGTGTTGGAAGGTGACAGGTGGCAAGTGACAAGTGCTGTGGACAGAAGGAAACAGGACCAAAGTGAAAACGGGAAAGCTGGGGAGGCTGGCAGGGCTGCAGGGAGGGACACATGTGGGCTTCATGGGGAGGCTGGGGGTGTCTGGGGGAGGGGAGGGACAGATGGAGAGGGCACAGGTGGGCTTCACGGGGAGCGTGGGGCATGGTCCCTTAGGCTTGCACCCCCCTCCTGGGGGGAGACACCCAAGGGCTTCATCAAGCAGACAGGACGCCTGGGGGAGGGGTCCAGTGGGCAGAGTGGGGCATGCGAAGCCCTCGGGTGGGGGCGTGCCTGGTGTGGACCCAGCGGAGACTGGAGCGGCTGGAGCAGGCGAGGGAAGGAGACAGTGTCAGGAAGGGAGCAAGGAGGCAGCCCGGGCTCTGCAGGAAGACGGGCCAAGAGGACGGCTGTGTCTGTGCCTACACGTATCCACCTCCATCCGTACGTATGAGGGGGGACCAATAAAAACCCAGAATTGTCTCTTGCAGGGCGGGCCCTTGCAGTGCAAGCTTCCCACACGGGGAAGTGCTCTAGGAACCCACCAGCATCCGTGTATCCGCCAGCATTGCTGTGAGAGGCTGTCAGAAGAAACCTCCCGCGTTGTGGCAAACAGGTGATCGGTTCTTTCACCGTGACAACGCCCCTGCCCACGCCACGCTGAGAGTTCGGCAGTTCTTGGCCAAATCACTCTCCCTACTCACCCAATCTTGTCCCCAGTGACTTTTTTTGGTTTCCCTGGATGAAAAAAGTCTTCAGAGAAACATTTTGCCAATGTGAAATAAAAAATGGCAGAAACACTAGAAGGCATAAAAATTGACAAGTTCAAAAACTGTTTTGAGCAGTGGAAAAACATCTTGATAAGTGTGTCGCATCAAACAGAGAGTACTTTAAAGGCGACCTGCTGGGCTCCGGCGATCCTTCCGCCTCAGCCTCCCAAATAGCTGGAACTACAGGCACGCACTACCACGCCCAGCTAGTTTTTGATTTATTGTGGAGATGAGGTCTTGTCAAGTTGCCCAGGCGGGTCTCGAACCCGCGGGCTCAAGCAATCCACTCACCTCGGCCTCCCAAGGTGCTGGGATTACAGGCTGAGCCACCGAGCCCGGCCCCCACTTCTGTTTTATTAATTGGCAAAGACAGACGCATGCCTCTTCAGTAGACTAACCGAACAAATGATGAGCTCGGTCCCAGGTCCTGTCAGCCATCGATCTTTGACCCTAAGAGGTAATTTTTTTCCTTCCAATTTTGAGAGAACAGAAATCATTTCTGTGAGCCCCTAGAGTACTGGGTGCCCTAGGCAGGGTGCTTATTGCACCTAGTGGGTAAGTCAGTGCTGCTTGGGGGTGGTGTGGTCAGGGTGGGGTCACACGCTCACCTTGACCTCAGAAGGCGGAGTTCACCCACACCATGAGGGCCACGTGTTCACCTCAAACCTGAGGAGGCGGGGTTCCCCCACGCCATGGGGGCTCGAGTGGGGGTGAGGTGCCCACAAGGAAAAACCGGGGGTGTCTCACCAGAGAAGGTCGCATGGGAAAGGCCCCCTGCAGGCCACCAGAGGTGACCCCAGGCTGAGAAGGCAGCCCTCTGGCCTGTGCTCCCTCTAATATATGCAAGGTGCTCACAGCAGAATCTGGTCCAAAGGATGCCTTCCAACGTGAACTGTTACCTCAGTGGTGGGAAATGCAGCTGTTCGTACTCCACGGCCTCAACACCGTGGCGTCTGGGGCTAGGTAGTGTGTGGAAGGTCATGGGGGAGTTGGGACCAGACTGGATATACAGAGAAATACTTGAAGGGGGGCCTCCACCATGTCTTGGTGACCTCTGACTGCACGAGGCAACAAAATGCAGCTTGTGCATCTGAGAACACTTTTCTCACTTTATTTCAGAAAGCTGCGCTGATGAATCATTCTGATGTCTGCAACTTTAAGGATAGCGCTGAGTAGCGTATGGGTTACACGAAGACTGTTGGAACCACCAAGTCCTAGCACTTGTAGGGCACCATCATTAGCACAACTGAGGAGTCCTTGAGTGATATGAGACAGCCAAGCCTTGCAGTTTTTTCCCTTCACTAACTGGCATAAAAATACTAAAGTTATTACCAAAAATAGATTTAGCAGGAGTTGAGGCGGGTGGAGAAGGGGGAGCCCCCGGACTGCAAGACAGAGAAGGGTGGGAGAGTCATGTCTCCATGCTAACAGACCCAGCAGAACACAGAAAGGCAGACAGAGGGAACAAGGAAGGAGGTGCCGACAGTCAGAGGCAGAGGCCGAGGCATTTTCGGGCATCCTGGGGTGCGCGATGGAGTCTGTTTTCTCCATCAGAAACATTCCGTCTCAAGCCATCTGCTCCTGGGCCCTGAGGCGCAGAGGTGCCGCCTGGAGCCCAAGCCTGTGGGCAGGGTCAAGGTGCCGCTTTAAAAGCAGCCACTGAGCAGGGAGGGGGGCCACATCTGGGAGAGAAGCGTCAGAGCTGCCGGGGCACGGGTGGACGGGGAGAAAAGGACCCGCACAAGGCCAGTCAGCAGGGACGGCCAGAGGGACCTGGAAGCAGAAATGCGAAGAAGCGTCTTTCCTCTCGGGAGGAGCAATCCCAGGGGCTTTCACAGCTCATGGAAATACAGATCAGGGTCCAGATACGAATCCCCCTTCCAGCCCCTCCCTGGGCAGAATGGAACCTGCACCTCGGTGAACTGGGCAGCTCTGAGCTTGGGAGAAGCTCGCTATGGGAGCAGTCCAGCCTCTGCTCTCCCCTCTCCCCACAGGGACACTGGTGTCACATGCGACTTCAGCAGGACGTTCCCATGCAGGACAGTCCACTAGCAGAGCAGGGGGAGGCTGGGCCTGCAGAGGGGGCGGTTGAAGATGGCACGTGGCCAGCTGGCCAAGGGTCATCTGAAGGGCCCAAGTGGCCCTTCAGCTTCTGTCACGTGAGAGCATTCACATGGCTGAGTGGAGAGCCTGGAACAGCAAGGTATAGTGAGCGCACCTCCTGGGAAGACAGGACGTTCTGAATGAACTACACTGAGGGCAGGGGGACGAAGCCCTCCCAGTCACTGCGGAAGGGGCTGACCCCACCCAGGGACCGAGCACTGGGGGGGGCAGGAGTGCAGCTAGGGGCTGAGCCCAAGGGAGTGCCCGCGAGTGAGGACTCTGGGTGGAGCCAAGCCCTGCCTCTGAGGAACGCAGAGCACTAGCAGCGTGGACGCCTGTCGAGAGGGCCGTAGAAAGCCGAGGTGACATCACAGACACGGCCCACCTGGCCCAGAAGGACACGGACGTGGGAGTCAGCCTGGGGGCCTCCAACAGGCCTGCAGTAGCTCCGCCTTCCAGTGCGTGCGAGTGAATCGCACTCACAGGACTACGCATGGGACCAGGTCTGACAGGTGGGGACTCGGGAGGCGGGGCAGTCACCGAGGCGGAGGCTCCCAGTGGCTGTTGCTCTGCTGGGGACAGCTCAGAGCAGCCCCAAGACGGGTGAGGCGGCCACCAGGACGCAGCCTCGGTTCTGGTGCAGCTGGAAGCACACCCAGCAGCCCACCGTGCACTCACTGAAAGAAGCCCACCTCCCAGCTCTGCTAGAAACGTGTCTCAGGGTTCAAGGCGAAGGGGGCTGGAGGCAGGAGTGGAGGCAGCATCAGGGCAGTGAGTGCGGCTTCAGGCTCACCATGGACTCTGGGGCAGCCATGTGGGGCTGCAGGGACGCATGGACATGGGACAGCGAGCCCCAAGGGGCCTCCAGGAGTGCTGCTTCACAGGCGATTCGGAGTGTGAGCTGTGGTCACCTGGCAGGACATGCCAGCGCACAGGCGGCCTTCCTCAGAGGGAAGCTGAACTGAGATTCCCTGGACTTGGAGTTGCTGTGTGGCCCCGAATCTACGGAGCTCCACCACGACATGGAATGGCCTCTGCCCTGTGGGCCGAGGCGCGGCACTGAGGGGCCGGCAGGCCCACGTGACAAGCCAGCACCACACGAGAACTGCTGGTTTCCAGAATCACACGCCAGCCCATCTCCCCTGCCTGGGCTGGCCCAGCTGGCAATGGCGCAGGCCCCGCTCCTGTGGCAGGGAAGGGCGGTGCCCGGCGTCTCAGCACGAAGGTGCTCACGGTTATTTGATCTGTGGTTCCAATGAAAGCAACAGAGGAGCGATGGCGAAGGAATGGGCCCCGCAGGCCTGCGGCATCACGCGAGCCTCTGGGCGTGGGCCAAGGATGGCAGTGGCGCTCTGGCCGCTCCTGACCGGGGACGACTCAGCACTTAGCACACACTGTCAGGACGAGTCTGTAAGGCGTGGAACGTCCAGTGGAGGAGAGGAAGTCACCACTCCGAAAGCCAGAAGCAGACATTCGAAGCGTACTCTTTGCTGCCAACACAGAGCGAACCCTTCAGAAGCCCGGACAGAAGCAGGGCAAGGACCAGGTGCAGCAGCTGCATACCCAGGGAGGAGCCAACATGCTCTAATGCGTGGACACCAAGGGCGAGTGGGTTGGAGCACCGTGCGGACTTGGGCGCTCACCTCTTACGCCAACTTCACATGGCAAATGGGAAGTGACAGGGGCACATGGTCTGGAACACCACAGCTTGGGTGGGTGGCATCATCGCCCCCAGGGCTGAACATGCCCGTGTGTATGGAGTAACCAGCCACAGTGCAGAACAGCTGGAAGGTCAAGGCTACACAAGCGAGGCCCCTACTCAGGTATCATCCCAGGGTCAGAATCAAGCTGAGGTAGAGGAACTGGTTAACACAAGAATGTGGATTACGCTTTGCCTCCTGGAGATCCTGAGTTCTCAAAGTCAAATTTGGGTGGGATAGCCACAATCGTGGGCTGTGGTCTGAGGTCAGATCACCACATGCCCCAAGGGCACAGGGGTGGTGATAAGAGACACTATGTGACAGGAGTTGCCAAGTCGGTGGAGGGTCACACCAGCCAGATGTGGCTTCAGAAGGACAACACAGATAAGAGGTCAGGGACAGACAGACCAGGGAGGGAGGGTTTGGAGCAGAGGGTGGGGGCACAGCTCAAGGAATTACGGGGGACGCCAGGTGACTGCACTTTCTTTACACTGGGCACGGAGGTGTGGGGGAGGAGAGAACTAGGGTCCCATGAAAGGCGTCAACTCTCTCACGTAAGACGATCTCCCAGAGCGAAATGCCCACAGGCCACTTGACCAGTTTGTTCCTCTGCCTCTCAACCTTAATTTTTACAATTTCAGTTTCTCTGAATAGTCTAAACATAACTTTGTAAGCCAATTTTTACATTTTGGTTCTGATAGTCATTCAGACTCATCAAGCAGCACTGCCATTCATTTGAGGTCATCCTAAAGAACGAGGAGTATTTGCTATTCTTAAATTCTCAAAACATAAATACTGTGACGCTGGGCTCTTAGTAAATAAAGTGACTAGCAGATGTAAGCTTTCGTAGTGATTCTCCAGAATGGATTCTCCTATACTCGAAAATGAACCTACCCGGGCTCAAAGGTCTTCTACATGAACTGCATTCACATCACTTTTCTCCAAGATGATGCCTCTGATGCTGGATGAGGTTTGCAGTCTGGTTGAAAGCTTTCCCACACTTGCTGCACTTGTAGGGCTTTTCTCCTGTGTGAATCCTCTGGTGCTGAGTAAGGTGCGTGCTTCGGATAAAGGCTTTCCCACAGATTTTGCATTTGTAAGGTTTTTCTCTGGTGTGAATCCTCTTATGCTGGGTAAGGGCTGAGTGATCACTAAAGGCTTTTTCACATATATTACACGTGTAAGGTTTCTCCCCAGTATGAATTCTCTGATGTTGGGCGAGGGCTGATTGGTCCCTGAAGGCTTTCTCACACAAACCGCATCTGTAAGGTTTCTCTCCAGTGTGGATTTTCCGATGTCGTGCAAAGGATGAATTATCCCTGAAAGCTTTCCCACATTCAACACATTTATACGGTTTCTCTCCGGTATGAATGCGTTGATGTTCAGTAAGGGAAGAGTTCACCCTGAAGGCCTTTCCACATTCATTACATTCAAAGGGCTTCTCTCCGGTGTGAATTCTCTGATGCTGGAGAAAACTTGTGCTTTGATTAAAGGCTTTCCCACATTCGTGACATTTATAGGGTTTCTCGCCACTGTGAATATTCTGGTGTTTGGTAAGATGCGCCCTGCACACAAAAGCTTTTTCACAAATGTTGCATTTGAAAGGCTTTTCTCCAGTATGTATTCTGTGATGGTGGGCAAGGTGTATGTTTCGGATAAAGGCTTTCCCACATAAGTTGCATTCAAAAGGTTTCTCTCCAGTATGAATTTTCTGGTGATAAGTGAGTGAAGAGCTCACTGAGAAGGCCTTGCCACATTCCTTACATTCATAGGGCTTCTCGCCAGTGTGGATTCTTTGGTGATGGATAAGGTGTGTGCTCTGGTGGAAGGCTTTCCCACATTCTCTACATTCATAGCGTTTCTCTTTAATGTGAGTTTTCTGACTTGTGTTTTTTTCAGTGTGGATTTTCTGATGTTTATTAAGAGTTGAACTCTTAGAGAAGACTTTTCCACACTCACTACACTCAAAGGCTTTTTTGATAAGTTGAAATCCCTGACTCTGAACAAGAGATGAGCTCACGGTGCTCCCAGATTCACCACTTTCCTGTTCACTCCCGCCAGATGGGGTGTTCTGGTGAGCAAGAACCACTCGCTGCAAATCCATCTCCTGGTTGCCGCACTGCCATTCCAACAGGCCTGCACATGTCCAGCGACTATCCCCACTGAAGCTTTCCCTTCTTGCCCACTGACCCAAGTCTTCTTCAGGCATCTCGGCCTTGAGAGGAGATTTCTCACTGACAGGCACAGTCAGCCAGTCTGAAAGACATTAAAAATAAAAGTGTCTGTTTTGCCCTAGTAAGACATCTAGAGGAGACAGATGATGAGCCTGGTAATGATGTTAACAAAGAGAGTGCAGTTCTGAAGATTTCAAAGTGAAGACAAGAAAAGAAAGAGAAGAGGGGTGAGCGAGGACTATGGCAGGATAAATCGAACGCTTGGTGTACGAGGCAGGACAGCTCGGAAGAGCGACCTCAGAAGCCACAGGCCTGGGTGAGAATTCTGAGGTCAACACTTACTTCCTCTGCGACTACAGAGAAGTTGCCCAACAATCTAAGCCTCAAAAAGACCTGCTGAGGACCACACAATGCTGGCAAATAAGAAACAAAAATATACCTGTCTATTCTAGTAAGACAGTCTTCAAAACAACCTAGATGTGGCCTTAAATCACTGAAACTAGAGGTCTACACTTGGTAGGAAAAATTACAACTCAAGAGTAGGCACTAAAACCAACATTTTCATATTGTATTGACTTGTTTGAGTATTCATATCAAAAATAAAGAGCTAGGCTGTTGCACAGGCTGCATATCTTACACATAATGTGTAGATATGCAGCCTGTGCAACAGCCTAGCTCTTTATTTTTGATATGAAATATTCATATCTACTAATAAGATAATGACCTCCTGCTGTCTGTAAGTGATGTCTCCAAACCCATATGAATAAGTGATGTTCACAGGAGGAAAATATTCTGTGAGGATGTATAAATGGGAAAGAAAACTAGGAACAGAGCAGCATGTCTGCCAGGATATACCCAGTACGTCAGCAAAGAAAGGCTGCGAATCTGGGGGACAGGCTATGTCGGTATCTAGAAATGGTCTCTGACACAGAGAAACGACCCACAGCTCCATGAATTATCAGACAAAATGATTCCTCTGCCCAAACCAAAATTTCACACTTACTTAACAATCTTCTCACTCGGTTCCATGGGTACCTTGATATTACGAGGGAGCATTCAGGATTGCATGTTAGTTTTCTATACGTATTTGTGACTATATGCCTTCTAACTCAAGTCTGATAAATACATGTTATATTAAGAACTAGATTCATTCTAGATACAGATGAAACAAACATTCCTAGGACATCTGACACCAAGAACACACCATCCTCATTACCTCCCTTTTGCACTCACTCCAGAAAATCTTCTATGAAAAGCTATAACCAAAAGAATGGGATCCTTACTTTAAAAAAAAAAAAAAAAAAAGCCAGGCTTGGAGGCTCAGCCTATAATCCCGTGCTTTGGGAGGCTGAAGTGAGTGGATTCCCTGAGCCCGCGGGTTTGAGACCCGCCTGGGCAACTTGGCATCAACTCATCTCTACAATAAATCAAAAAATTAGCCAGGCGTGGTAGCATGCACCTGTAGCTCCAGCTACTTGGAAGGCTGAGGCGGAAGGATTGCTGGAGCCCAGCAGGTCAAGGCTGTGGTGGCCGGAAGCGGTCACTGCACTCCAGTCTGGGTGATAGAGTGAGACACCAACTCAAAAAAAAAAAGGTAAACAGGTACATTTTAAGGCTAAAATTCAGCTGAATTCAGAAAAACATACCCCTGCTCAAAACAGAGAATGGTCAAACACCAGTATCACCAAACTTCAAAATGTTAAGGATGAACTTTCACTTCTGGCCAAAATAGAGTGGCCTGAGGCAGACCAACATTTCTGCAGAAAACTAGAAAATCTGAATTGAAAAAAGTTATTTGAGCCGGGCTCGGTGGCTCAGCCTGTAATCCTGCGCCTTTGGGAGGCTGAGGTGAGTGGATTGCCTGAGCCCGTGGGTTTGAGACCGGCCTGGGCAACTTGGCGAGACCTCATCTATACAATAAATCAAAATGAGCCAGGCGTGGTAGGGCGTGCCTGTAGTTCCAGCTACCTGGAAGGCTGAGGCAGAAGGATTACCAGAGCCCAGCAGGGCGAGGCTGCGGTGGCCGGGAGCAGTCACTGCACTCTAGTCTGGGCGACAGAGTGAGACTCCAACTCAAAAAAAAAAAAAAAAAAGTTATTTGAAGGCATGAGATGTCACCCAAGGCAGACTCGATAGTCTAATGTTTAGAAGCAAAGGGAAGCCGGGCTCGGTGGCTCAGCCTGTAATCCCGCGCTTTGGGAGGCTGAGGTGAGTGGATTGCCTGAGCCCGCGGGTTCGAGACCCGCCTGGGAAACTTGGTGAGACCTCATCTCTACAATAAATCAAAAAATTAGTCAGGTATGGTAGCGCACGCCTGTAGTTCCAGCTACTTGGAAGGCTGAGGCGGAAGGATCGCCGGAGCCCAGCAGGTCAAGGCTGCAGTGGCCGGGAGCAGTCGCTGTATTCCAGTCTGGGTGACAGAGTGAGACTCCAACTCAAAAAAAAACAAAAACAAAAAAACAATAACAACCAAAAAAAAGAAGCAAAGGGAAATATAGAAAGTGATTCCAGTGCTTAGTGGTTTTTCTCCCCTCAAACAATTTGCTGAATTCTTAAGCTTCTCAGAGCAAAAGACTGTAGTTAAGCAGAAGTCCGGAATCTCTTACAGGCTTTTTTTTTCTTAAGAAAGCAGGATTTCTTGAGAAGACAGAAAAGCTCCCACAGTGGGAGGGAACCTGAGGGTTACCCTCTTACAGGCTCTTGGTACTAGAGAACCAGGACCTTCCAAGGAGGAGGAGGCACAGTGAACACGTGACGCTCTCAGTTGGGACTTCTGCAGGGCCACAACCTAGTAGTAGGGGCAAATGAGGGGGCGTCAAAGTTCTGCAAACACTGTGACTCAAGCTCTAGCTATCACAGTTTCACGGTGAATTAAGATGGTTTGCTCACCCCAACTGCCTACAAGTTAAATCTTTTCTGAAAGAAAATAACACCCAGAGCCTCTGCACACCCCCACACAAAATATCAGGGACTCAATAAAAAAGGAGTGCTAAGAAGTTGAGTGAAGAAAAAAAAAAACAGAAAATAGAAAAAGAACCAGAAAACACAGATACTAGAGTTACCAGATGTAGATTTTATTTTATTTTTTGAGTTGGAGTCTCACTGTCACCCAGACTGGAGTGCAGTGGCCGCTCCTGGCCACCGCAGCCTCGACCTGCTGGGCTCCGGCGATCCTTTCGCCTCAACCTTCCGAGTAGCCGGAATTACAGGCATGCGCTACCACGCCCGGCTGATTTTTTGATTTATTGTAGAGATGAGGTTTCACCAGTTGCCCAGGCGGGTCTTGAACCCACAGCCTCAGGCAATTCACTCACCTCAGCCTCCCAAAGCGCGGGATTACAGGCTAAACCACCAAGCCCGGCCAGATGTAGATTTTATAATACTTGATAAATATAACTGAGAAAACAGGTGAGAATGAGAATTACAACAGAGAATTGGAACAAAATAATCAAACGGAAAATCTAGAGGTGGAAAATATCAGGTTATTGCCTAAGTTCATAGCATTTGTTTCTGGCACGGCAACAGTGGGGTGTTGAGAGTTTACTGTTTGTCATCTGGAATGACAATGTTGTGCTTATGAAGAAAGGGCTACCTGTGGGCTAAAGAAGATGGAGTGTCAAGTTGAAAAAACTGACTCTTTCGACATATTCTTCCATTTCAGTTTCGCAGAGGAGCAGAGGCAGCAGAGGTGGCTCAAAATATTTGGGCTGTGTATGGGAGGAATGCCATCATGGAAAGCACGGCAAGAAAATGGTTTTGTTGTTTCAAAGAGGGCCACTTTGACCTGCGTGATTCTCCCCATTCAGGAAGACCACTGAGCTTTGATGAAGACTGTTTCAAACAGCAAAAAAAAAAAGTTACAAACTTATGTATCAACCCAATACAGTAACTAAAATTATGAACTCAACAGATTTTTAACTGTATACTGAACATAGCAGAAGAGAGAAATAGTGAACTAAAAAATACAGAAGCAGAAAATATCCATGGTAAAACACGAAAAGGCCAAACATATGGGAGAGGGAAAAGAAGGGGGCAAAAAACATTATTGAAAAAGAGAAAAGCTAAAAAATAAACTTTGAGAAGAACTTATAAGCTCCAAGGATAAACACAAAGAAAACTCACCTAAGTGCACCATAGTACATCTACTAAAAACCAAAAATTGTCTTGAAAGTCGGTTGAGAAAAAAGATACATCCCCTTTAAAAGAGTAACAGTAAGACTGAAAATGTCTTTTTGGCCAGGCTTGGTGGCTTAGCCTGTAATCCCAGCACTTTGGGAGGCTGAGGTGAGTAGATTGCCTGAGCCCGCAGGTTCAAGACCAGCCCAGGCAACTCGGCAAGACCTTGTCTCTACCATAAATAAAAAATTAGCTGGGCGTGGTAGTGTGCACCTGTAGTTGCAGCTACTTGGAAGGCTGAGGCAGAAGGATCGCCAGTGCCTAGCAAATCTACGCTGGGGTGGTGGTGAGTGTGCCACTGCACTCCAGCGTGGGCAACAAAGTGAGACTCCAACTCAAAAAAATAGAAAGTGTGTCTTTTTAGTGGAAACAATAGAACCAAGATGACAACAAATAACACCTGAAGTCTTGAAAGAATCTAATTACCAAACTAGAATTCAACAGAGAGAATATACCTCTAAAAAGGAAATATGAGCTGGGCTCGGTGGCTCAGCCTGTAATCTCGCGCCTTTGGGAGGCTGAGGTGAGTGGACTACATGAGCCCGCGGGTTTGAGACCCACCTGTGCAACTTGGTAAGACCTCATCTCTACAATAAATCAAAAACACAGCCGGGCATGGTAGCGCATGCCTGTAATTCCAGCTACTCGGAAGGCTGAGGCAGAAGGATCACTGGAGCCCAGCAGGTAGAGGCTGCAGTGGCCAGGAGCGGCCACTGCACTCTAGTCTGGGCGACAGAGTGAGACTCCAACTCAAAAAAACAAAACAAAACAAAACAAAACACATAAAAAGTAAATATGAAATAGATATTTATATACAAATAAAAAGAGATTGAATCAACAGCAGAACTTTATTAAAAGGAAAACATCAGGCTGGGCTTGGTGGCTCAGACCGTAATTCCAGCACTTTGGGAGGCCGACGCGAGTGAATAGCCTGAGCCTGTCGGTTGAAGACCAGCCCAGGCAACTTGGCAAGATCTTGTCTCTACAATAAAAAAATCAGCAGGGCATGGTAGCACGTGCCTGTAGTTCTGGCTATTTGGAAGGCTGAGGCGGAAGGACCACCTTAGCCCAGCAGGTCGATGCTGGGGTGGCCATGAATGTGCCATTGCACTCCAGCCTGGGTGATGGAGTAAAACTTCGACTCAAAAAAATAAATAAATAAAAAATAAAAAGAAAACATTAGTGCTCCAGGCAGAAGAGAAATAATTCCAGGAAGAAATATGAAAATACAAGGAAGAATGAAAAGCAACAGAAAAAGTAAGTATGTGGATAAATTAAAATATCATTGTAAAAAAAACAATAATTACAATGTCCTAGGGGACTGAAAATATATGTAGAATTAAAATACCCAGAAAAGAACACAAAAGGTGTAAGGAAGAAAATGCTGTTAATGTTTTGAGGTTCTAGCATTGCCTGGGGAATTATTAAAAGCAAATATTTATTTTGGATAGTAATAACCTGGTCTTATTTATTAGACTACTGAAAGACTAAAGAAGATTAATAAGCCGAGCTCGGTGGCTCAGCCTATAATCCTGCACCTTTGGGAGGCTGCAGTGAGTGGATTGCCTGAGCCCGCGGGTTTGAGACCTGCCTGGGCAGCGAGACCTTATCTCTACAATAAATCAAAAAAATCATTCGGGCGTGGTAGTGCATGTCTGTAATTCCAGTTGCTTGGAAGGCTGAGGCGGAAAGATCACCGGAGCCCAGCAGGTCGAGGCTACGGTGGCTGGGAGCGGCCACTGCACTCCAGTCTGGGCGACAGAGTGAGACTCCAACTCAAAAAAAACCAAAAAAAGAAAACAAATACCAGGCAGGGTGCAGTGGCTCAAGCCCGTAATCCCAGCACTTCAAGAGACCGAGGCGAGAGGATTGCCTGAGTCCAGGAATTCAAGACTAGCCTGGGCTACTTGATGAGACCTTGTCTCTACAATAAACAAAAAAATTAGCCGGGTGTGGTGGCACGTGCCAGTAGTTCCAGCTTATATGTGGAAGGCTGAGGCAGGAAGACTGCCCGAGCCCAGCAGGTCGAGGCTGTGGTGGCTGTAAGTGTGCCACTGCACTCCAGCCTGCGCAACACAGTGAAACTCAGATTCAAAAACAAAAAGAAAAGAAATACCTAAAATAAAGCCACACAATATAGTTACCAAATTATTAAAAATAAAAAGGATATATAATACAAAAGAAAGCTGGTGTATCCATACTAATATCAGACAAATCACAGAATATTAGAGGTATTTCATATTGATAAAATGGTCAATTCTCCAAGAGCATATCACAAATTTCCAATTGTTTGCACATAACATAAATTCAAAATGTACGAGGTAAAAACTGAGGACATAAAACTAAAAAAGAGATAAATCAACAGTCATAGTGAAAAATGTTCACACGCCACTTTCAATGACTCAGACACTCAACTGTTAAGAAAGGGATGGGCCACTGCCAGGCCATCTCCGCCACTGACTGCCTTGCTCGACTCTGATGTGGCCACGTGCTCTTTGAGCTAGGGCTGCTGCCATGCTTTCTGGCTTTGGCCCCCTTCCCTGCCTTGGGGAAGTGAATTTCCTCTTTCTCTCTCTAATTCACTTTTTTTTTTTTTTTGAGTTGGAGTCTCACTCCGTCGCCTAGACTGGAGTCCAGTGGCCGCTCCGGCCACCACAGCCTCGACCTGCTGGGCTCCAGCGATCCTCCCGCCTCAGCCTTCCAAGTAGCTGGAACTACAGGCACACGCTACCACGCCTGGCTGATTTTTGATTTATTGTAGAGATGAGGTCTCGCCAAATTGCCCAGGTGGGTCTTGAACCTGCAGGCTCAGGCAATCCACTCACTTCGGCCTCCCAAGGCGTGGGATTACAGGTTGAGCCATGGATCCCGGACTCTAATTTACCTTTTAAATAAACTATATTTTCTAACCTAAAAAAAGAAAAGAAAAGGGATGATTACAACAACCCAATAAAAAAGTTTTGACTTAATTCATCCAAAATTACTAGATTACTTAAATTACTATAGCCAACAATGACAAAATACACATTATTTTTAAGTGCAAAAACATTATTTATCCAAACTGAGCATATACTGGATCATGAAGCAACTGTGAACACATTTTATACAACTGAGATCATTCAGAAAATGTTCTCTGAACTCAGTAGAATTAAGCTGCACGTCAATACCAAAATACCAAAAAGATAATTAGAAAATCCACAAATGTTTCTAAATTACGTGATATAAGTAATGGATAGATTTTTAAAATTACAATAAAAATTAGAAAATATTTTGAACAAAATGATAATAGAAATGTGAAATGGAACTTATAGAATGCATCTAAAGACAAGTTTAAAAGGAAATATATACGTGTGTGTATATATATATATCTCCACTATTAATCTCAAAAATTAGAAAAATGGCAAATTAAGTTCAATGAAGAAGGAATAAATAAGGAAAACAGAAATTAGAAATTGACAGAACTCTAGCAAGACAAATCACAATGAGAGAGAAGCATGGGCTGGGGTCAGTGGCTCAGCTTATAATCCCAGCACTTTGGGAGGCCGAGGCAAGTGGATTGCCTGAGTCCATAGGTTTGAGACCAGCCCGGGCAACCTGGCGAGATCTCGTCTCTAAAATAAATAAAAAAGTTAGCCGGGCATGATAGCGCATGCCTGTAGTTCCAGTTACTTGGAAGGCTGAGGCAGAAGGATCGCCGAGGCCAGCAGGCTGAGGCTGCAGTGGCCGTGAGCATGTCACTGTACTCCAGCCTGGGCGACAGAGTGAGACTCCAACTCAAAAAAAAAGAGAGAGAGGGAGAGAGAGAAGCACATATTACCAATATCAAAAACATTAAAGGTGGTATCAGGGCAGATTCTACAGAGATTTATAAGGTAATAACATAGTGAAGAAACTTTATGCCAATAAATTAGGCAGTTTAGATTCAAATATCTAGAAAGGTACAATGTACCAAAACGGACTCAAGAAGAAAAAATCGAAACAGTCCTAGATCCAATAAATATATAGCATCTTCAATTTATAATTTTCCCACAAAGAGATTTCCAGGCAGAAATTTTTTTCACTACTGAATTCTTCCAAACTTTTTTTTTTTAAGTCAGAGTCTCACTCTGCTGCCCTGTCTGGAGTGCAGTGGCACAATCACGGCTCACGCAGCCTCGACCTGCTGGGCTCGGGTCATCTTTCCACCTCAGTCTTTCAAGTGCCTGGGACTACAGGCAGGTGCCACCACACCTGGCTAACTTTTTTGATTTCTTGTGGAGACAAGGTCTTGCCAAGTTGCCAAGGCTGATCTCGAACCCCTCCCAAAGTGCTGGGACTGCAGGCATGAACGATCACGCCCAGTCCTTCCAAACTTTTAAAAAAGAAATTACGCCAATTCTACACAAGCTCTTCCAGAGAACTGAAAAGAAGAAACATTTCCACCAAGTTTTTATGAAGCAAGCATAACCTATCAGAATCTGATGAGGACATTAAAAATGACAAAATCACAAGGCCTCTCACTCCTGAACACAGATGCAAAACTCCCCTAAACAAAAATTAGCAAAAGAAATACAGAGACATAAAAAGGATACCACATCACAAGAAAACAGAATTTTAAGATATTTTCATAAGTAATTTCAATTGCTTAACGTTATTCACATTAACAAATAAAGGAGAAAGATCACATTATTTCAACAGCTGCTGAAAAGGCTTCTGACTAAATTCAACACGTAGTCTTGATTAAAAAGTGTATAGCAAAGTAAGAGCAGAACAGAAATTCCTTAATCTGATGAGGAGTATCTACAAAAAAATGACATCAAACACCAGTTAATCATAAAATATTGAAAACATTTTCCTGAGAACGGGATGAAATAAGCATGTCTGCTATCATTATTTTTATTCAACATTGTAGTAGAAGTCTTAACCTTATTCTCAGTGACATTATGTTTACATAAAAATGCAAAATATAATCTATTAGAATTAATTTTTTAAAAAGTAGTAAAGTTGTTGAATATAAAATCAATATTTAAAAACAAACAGCAGGAAGGCCAAGGTGGGACAATTGCTTGAGGCCAAGAGTTCAAGACCAGCCTGAGCAATATAGCAAGACTCTATCTCTAAGGAAATAAAACAAAATTGGGCATGGTAGTATACTCCCATAGTTCAAGCAAAGCCAAAGAAGATCGCCATTACCATCCACAGACTTTAAAATTATTATTTTAACTGTTATTGCTATGTTCAATAGAAAAGCAAAGATGGATAATTTCACTAAACAGCTGTAATCTTTGAAAAGAATCAAATGAAACTCTAGAACTGAAAATATCAAAAACTTAATTAAGAACTCAATTGATGAGTTTAACAACAGTGTAGACATAGTTAAAGAGAGAATTAGTGAACTGAGTAATGAATCAATAGAAAAAAATTAGGCTGAAATACAGAGAAGAAAGAATATAAAGTATAGAAAGGAGGCTAAGAAATATATAAAAATAGTGAGGTCTAACTTAAATGTTACTGGAGTTCCAAAAGTGGAAGTGAAAGGATAGGTCAGAAACAATATTTAAAAAAAACAGGCTGGGAGCAGGGGCTCAAGCCCGTAATCCCAGCACTTTGGAAGGCTGAGGCGAAAGGATTGTCTGAACTCAGGGGCTGGAGACCAGCCTGGGCAACTTGATGAGACCTTGTCTTTACAATAAATCAAAAAATTAGCTGGGCATGGTGGCATGTGCCTGCAGTTCCAGCTACTTACAAGGGCGAGGTGAGCCGGGTTTGGTGGCTCAGTCTGTAATCCCGCGCCTTTGGGAGGCTGAGATGAGTGGATTGCCTGAGCCCGCGGGTTCGAGACCCGCCTGGGCAGTGAGACCTCATCTCTACAATAAATAAATAAAAAAATCAGCCGGGCGTGGTAGCGCGCGCCTGTAATTCCAGCTACTTGGAAGGCGGAGGCGGAAGGATCGCCAGAGCCCAGCAGGTCGGGGCTGCGGTGGCCGGGAGCAGCCACTGCACTCCAGTCTGGGCGACAGAGTGAGACTCCAACTCAAAAAAAAAAAAAAAAAAAAAGGTGAGGTGGAAGAATTGCCAGAGCCCAGCAGGTCGAGGCTGTAGTGGTCATGAGCGTGCCACTGCACTCCAACCTGAGTGACAGAGTGAAACTCCCCTCAAAAAAAAAAGCAAAAAAAATATGTGTGGAGAAATTTTTAAAAGTAACCAAAGACATTAAGTCACAGATTAAGAAGTACTATTAGCCAAAAATAAGATGAGTAAAAATAAATCCACAGCTAGGCTTACCATAACATTATAGTGGATAACCAAAACAAAATGAATAGTTTTAATAGTATCCAAAAAAAAAAAAAAAAAAGATTACATTAAAGAGTGCCACAAGAAGACTAACAGCTGTCTTTAAAAACAAAAATTACTAAAGCTAAACTGACATCTTTAAAGTTTTGGAATAAAATTATTGCCCACTTAGAACTAGACTTCCAACAGAAATATTCTTAAAGAATGAAGAAAAAAATAAAGATAATTTCATGCAGAGAACTGAAAGAATTTTCTGTCAGAAGATTTGCACTCCCCACAAAAACAAAAACACAACAATGGAAAAATTAACCAAAACAAAAAACAAAACACAAAAACCTTAAAAGGAACTCTACGAGCAGAAAGAAAATGATCCCAGGCGAAAGCACAGACATGCAGAGGTCTGAAGTACAATGGAGAGGGCAGATGAGTAAATAAGTCTAACAGAATACTGACTGTATAAAATCACGTTAATGAGGCCGAGTGGGGCTTGAAGTATGTATAGAATTTAACTATTAAAACACAATGGCAAGTGGGGCACAGTGTCTCATATCTGTAATCTCAACAATTTAGCAGGTTGAGTGGGAAGGATTACTTGAAGGATCACAGGAACTTGAGATCAGCCTGGGCAATAGCAAGATCACACTTCTAAAAAATAAAATAAAATCAGGCAGCTATGGCGGCGTGCAACTGTAGTCCTAGCTACTTGGGAGGCTGAGGTAGAAGGATCACTTGAACCAGGAAAGGATACAACAAACCATGACTGCACCACTGCACTTCAGCCTGAGTGACAGAGCAAGACCTGATCTCTAAAATACATACACACATACATACCAGTATTATGTATATCTATATACCAAAAACAAGTAAGTGGAAAATGAAACTTTTAAATGATAGTAATAACTGTATCAAAAACAACAAATACACTTAGAAATAAATATAACAGCCGGGCTTGGTGGCTCAGCCTGTAATCCCACGCCTTTGGGAGGCTGAGGTGAGTGGATTGCCTGAGCCCGAGAGTTCAAGACCCGCCTGGGCAACTTGGTGAGGCTTCATCTCTACAATAAAATCAAAAAATTAGCCAGGTGTGGTAGCGTGTGCCTGTAGTTCCAGCTACTTGGAAGGCTGAGGCGGAAGGATCACTGGAGCCCAGCAGGTTGAGACTGCGGTGGCCCACTGCACTCCAGCCTGGGCGACAGAATGAGACTCCAACTCAATCAATCAATCAATCAATCAATAAAACATATTGAAAGTACAAGAACAGCCGGGCTCAGTGGCTCAGCCTGTAATCCCGCACCCTTGGGAGGCTGAAGTGAGTGGATTGCCTGAGCCCACGGGTTCGAGACCCCCCCGGGCAACTTGGCGAGACCTCATCTCTACAAGAAATCAAAAAATTAGCCGGGCGTGGTAGCGTGTGCCTGTAGTTCCAGCTACTTGGAAGGCTGAGGCAGGAGGATCGCCAGAGCCCAGCAGGTCGAGGCTGCGGTGGCCAGGGGCAGCCACTACACTCCAGTCTGGGAGACGGAATGAGACTCCAACTCAAAAAAAAAAAAAGAAAGTACAAGAACTAGGCTGGGCACGGTGGCTCACACCTATAATCTCAGCACTTTGGGAGGCTGAGGGGAGCAGACTGCCTGAGCCCACAGGGTCAAGACCAGTCTGGGCAACTTGGTGAGATCCCATCTGTACAATAAATCAAAAAATTAGCCGGGCGTCGTGGCGTGTGCTTGTAGGTCTAGTTACTTGGAGGGCTGAGGTGGAAGGATTGTCTGAGCCCAGCAGGTCAAGGCTGCCATGGCTGGGAGTATGCCACTGCCCTCCAGCCTGGGTGACAGAGTAAGACTCCTACTCAAAAAAAAAAAAAAAAAAGAAAGTACAAGAACTATATACCCTAAACTACAATTTCAGAGAAATTCTGAAAACCTAAAAAATGTAGGGATACACTAGGTTCATGAAATGGAATCCTCGCAATTCTCCCCAGTTGCTAACCTTTACTTTCAGGCTATTTCTTATCATAATCCCAGGAAGAATTGTGTGAAAACAGAATAGCCGATTCTAAAATTCTAAGAGAAAAGAACACAAAACTGGAGGACTTGCATCAGTAAGTACAAGGCTCACTATAATGCTAGAGGAGTGAAGACAGTGTTGTACTGGCCCAAGATGAGACAAAAATGAACCAAAAGAGAGAGTCCAGCAGAAGATTTGTATATAAACAGACCAATGGAACAGATGCTAGAACCCAGAATCACATCCATGCACATGCAGCCACATGTATGACAAGGATGACAGTGCAGTGCTGTGGGGAGAAGAGGGTCTTTTCAGCAAATTATCCTGAGTCAGTGGATGCCCATATGGACAGTTATGAGTAACATATCTTCCAGGCAGGCTGTAGAACGAAATAGCAAAGACAAAACACTAGAGTAGCTAGAGAAAAACAAAGATCTCCACAGCCTTAAGATATCTTAAGGAGAACACAACAAGCAATAGCCATAGGAGGAAACAAGAAAAAATTCTAATGAATTGGGCTATCTTAAAAATTCAGAATTTCGGGCAACCCCCCTAGGTCCCCTCCCACTGTGGGAGCTTTTCTGTCCTCTTAATAAATCCTGCTTTTAAAAAAAAATTTCAAAGCCGGACTCAGTGGCTCAGCCTGTAATCCCGTGACTTTGGGAGGCTGAGGTGAGTGGATTGCCTGAGCCCGCGGGTTTGAGACCCGCCTGGGCAGCAAGACATCTCTACAATAAATCAAAAAAATCAGCTGGGCGTGGTAGCACTGCCTGTAATTCCGGCAACTTGAAAGGCTGAGGCGGAAGGATCGCTGGAGCCCAGCAGGTAGAGGCTGCGGTGGCCAGGAGCGGCCACTGTACTCCAGTCTGGGCAACAGAGTAAGACTCCAACTTAAAAAAAAAAATTTTTTTTCAGAATTTCTATTTATCCAGAGTGGGAAACAATATCTGTAATATTGTCATAGATAACTTAAATCTCAAACATACAACCCTACAAACCAATAAGAAAAGATCAGTCAACAAAATAGAAAGTAGGGGAAAGATTTATGGATACTTTATAAAAGAGGATATTGAAATGATTAATAAAAATTTAAAAATTCAACTTGTCATAACCATACATCCTCTAGAATGGCAGAAAAATTTTTTAAAATGGTAACACTAAGTATATGAGAGGATATAGAACCTCACATTCTGCTGGTTGGAGTATAAACTGATATAACCACTTTGGAAAACCATGTGGCTTTATCTGCTAAAGCCTGCATATACACAGTACTCCTAGCATATGCTCAAGAAAAATGTGTGCATATTGCAAAAGTTATACAAGTATGTACTTGAAATGTCCTTGCAAAAGTATGTACAAGAAATGTTCATAGGTCGGGCTCAGTACCTCAGCCTGCAATCCCAGCACTTTGGGAGGCCAAGGTGAGAGGATTGCCCTAGCCCTTTGGTTCGAGACCACCCTGGGCAACTTGGCAAGACCTCATCTCTATATTAGATAAAAAAAAATAGCTGGACATGGTGGCCCATGCCTGTAGTTGCAGCTACTTGGAAGGCTGAGGGTGAAGGATCACCTGAGACCAACAGGTTGAGGCTGCAGTGGCTGGGAGCATGCCAGTGCCCTCCAGCCTGAGTGACAGAGTGCGACTCAAACTCAAAAAAAAAAAAAAAAAAAAATTAGCCAGGCATTGTAGTCCACGCCTGTAGTTCCAGCTACTTGAAAGGCTGAGAAGGAAGGATCGCCTGAGCCCAGCAGGTCAACACTGGGGTGGCCATGACTGTGCTGCTGCACTCCAGCCTGGGGGACAGAGTGAGACACCAACTCAAAAAAAAAAAAACAACCAAATGTTCATAGCTTCATGCTAGAAATAAACCAAATGTCTAACAACAGTAGCATGTACAATTAATGACAGGCTTACGTGGCAAAATATCATAAAATGATGAGAATGAACCAGAAACTATTGCTACATGTGACTACATGGATGAATCTCAAACACACTGTTGAAAGAAGGAAGTCAGACACAAGAGAGTACATAGTGACCCTATTTATATAAAATTTTAAAACAGGCCAAACAAATCTATGGTCAGGGTAGTTGTTACCTTTGGGACCAAACAATCAAAACGGGCCTGGGTGGTAACTGGGGTGCTGGTAATGCTCTATTTCTTGATATGGGTCCTGATTACACAGATGTGCTTAAGTTGTAAAGTCATTGAGTTGGACGCTTAGATTTGTGTACTGTTTTGTATGATATATTACTTCAAAAAGGATGGCTTTAAGAAATAATCAACAAAAACATCAATTTCTAGCTTTTCTATCAGCTATTAAAGCTTTTTCTTAGCTGGGCTCAGTGGCTCAGCCTGTAATCCCGCGCCTTGGGAGACCAAGGTGAGTGACTGCCTGAGCCCGCAGGTTCGTGACCCGCCTGAGCAACTTGGCGAGACCTCATCTCTACAATAAATAAAAAATTAGCCGGGTGTGGTAGTGCGCGCCTGTAATTCTGGCTACTCGGAAGGCTGAGGCAGAAAGATTGCCGGAGCCCAGGAGGTCGAGGCTGTGGTGGCCGGGAGCGGCCACTGCACTCCAGTCTGGGCGATAGAGTGGGACTCTAACTCAAATTTAAAAAAAAAAAATCTTTTTCTTGCTTGTGATAAAAACACATCATCTGTATATAAGAGAGTATTTCATTTTTTTAGATGTGGTATATTGCATGAAAACACTCATCTATCAAAATGGGTTTATCAACAGGGGAGCCAAATCCATCTTGGTTTTACCACCCTGAAAATTAACTGAACACAGTGTGGGAAGACTGGACTCACTGAAATGGATTTAGGCTGCAGTGGGCAGCGCAGGTAAGGCGTGCACCCTGAGTCACACTCACTGGGGCGCAGGTCACCTCAGGTGGGCAGGATTAAAGAGCCATACCCTCTGCTGCACTGGTCCACATTACACAAAGAAAGTGTCATTTTAAAACACAGAACTCTAGGGTTTAAAGTAAGGCATGCAAGTAACACACTCCGAGTCTCCTATACAACATAGTCAAGAGGTCACACCCAAAGAGGGATCGAAAGCTAACTCAATTTCCTCCCAAATCATCAAAAGTTTTAAGAATGTAGCATCAAGTACAGTGGGAGTGGCGACGGATAAATAAGGAAGACGGGCTTAAGGTCTGTGTACCCTGCTCTTAGGTCCCCATATCCTCTTCCCAACTCAGAGGAGCCGGGGAATTTCTCTCTCCCCACCCAGCAAAAGGGAGGCTGTTTCTCCAGGAAAGAGTTAAACAAAGCTGATCTGGCCTGAAGACGCCAGGGCAACTGGTACAGGAGAACCGTGTTGAAGACTGAAGCCCCCTCACCCACATAGATCCTCTACAGAGGACGCTGCCCCCCACTGTTTAACTGGGCGAGCAATCAGGGATCACTGTCGGCTAGAGAATGCCTCAAACAAGAAAGAGACACCAAAATCATCTAACAGAAAACTAGAGAAAACAGGGCTGATGACGCGAGTAGAAGTGTTTTAGAAAATCACTGTCTTCAGAGGTAAGATATTTTAACTGTAAAGCACGAGTAAAGCTTATAAACGAGCAGTATTCAGAGAAACAAGATTTCTTGAAAAGTAAAAACGACTGCAGAATTTAAAAACTCAACACAGAATTCCCATTGTAAACAATCAGAAAACAGAAAAATAAAAGAGGAAAAGGAAGTAAACAAGGTAAGACCTACTGATGTCTCAGTCTAGTCCCGGGAGGCAGATTCCAGGTCACGGCAAGAGCCCCAAACAGAGCCCGGGGGTCTCAATGAATTGAAGGGACAGAGTTCAGGTTTGGAAGGCTGAGGCAGCCACAGTCTATGAACCACTGATGAGAAGAAAGCTGTAGAGATAGAATTTTCATTTTAAAACTGTCCTACAAGTCTTCTGCTCCTGGCCCAGAAGACCTCGTTGGTTCTACCAAACATTTAATGAAGAAACAATACCATTTTCACACAAATTTTTCCAGAAAGTTGAAGGGGAAACGTCCCAATTCTTCTTGTGAGGCTAATATTACTCTGATACCAGAAACAAAGACATTAGAGAACTACAGACTAATATTCCTTATGAACATCAATGCAAAAATTCTTAGCAAAATGTCGACAAATTAAATGTGGCAACTTTTTTTTTTTGAGTTGGCATCTCGCTCTATCACCTAGGTTGGAGTGCAGTGGCACACTCACGGTCACCCCAGCGTCAACCTGCTGGGCTCCGGCGATCCTCTCGCCTCAGCCTTCCAAGTAGCCAGAACTACAGGCGCACACTACCACGCCTGGCTAATGTTTTATTTACTGTAGAGATGAGGTCTCGTCAAGTTGCCGGGGCTGGTTCAGGCAGTCCACTCTCCTCGGCCTCCCCAAGTGCTGGGATTAACAGGCTTCGGCCACTGTGCCTGGCAGCTTTGTTACTATTGTGGCTCTTCAGCTGTCCTCACACTTGGCCTTTGAGGTCCAGGGCAGGGTAGCTCATGCCTATAATCCCAGCACTTCAGGAGGCTGAGGTGGGAGGATTGCTTAAGCCCACAAGTTCGAAGTTGCGGTGAGCTGTGATCACACTACTGCACTCCAACCTGGGCGACAGACTGAGAACCTGTCTTAAAAATAAATAAATAAAATAAGAATAAAAAACTAATCGATGTCCTTAATTAGATCAATGACAACATCATCTTAAAGATTCAGAAAAACACCTGACAACAATTTAGATTACATTTATGAAAAGACTCTTACATCAAACCAGGAATGGGCAAAAAATTCTTCAACCTGATAAAGGCCATCTCAAAACACCAGCTGCTAATACCATACTGAATGGTGACCCCAAGACAGAGTCCAAGGCCAGGACGTCCCTCACAGATGTGGCTGAACATTGTGCTAAGAGCCCAACCAGTGCAGTAAGGCCCACAAGCATGGCTGTGGGAACACCAACAGAACGATCACTTAGAAAGTGGTCTTGCAGCTTCTCATAAAGGTAAATACACATTTAGCATACACCCAGCAATCTCCACTCCTAGGCATCCGCCCTAGTGAAAACATTTCCAAACATTTCCACAAGAAACACGAACTGCAAATATACCCACACAAAGACTTGCACCAGAATGTTCACAGTGGCTTTAGTCCAGAACTGAAAACAGCTCAGTGCTCAAGAATGAGGAAGAGAGGAACGAATTACGGTGTATCACCCCACAGGACCCTACTCAGCAACACCAAGGAGCTACTGACACGTGCAATGAACAGGGAACCAAAGCTACTACTCCAGTGAAAGAAGTCTGATACCAAGAGAATGTCCTGTATCATTCCCACCACAGGAAGTCCTGGAGAGGCAATCTCTGAGTGGCAGGAAGCAGATCGGGGTTGCCCGGGGTGGCGGTAGGGAGGGAATTAAGCACAAAGAGGTAAGGGAGAACTTTCGGGGATAAAGAAAATGTGATTTTTTTCTTGATCTGAGGATAGTCAAAATTGTATAAATTTGTCAAAACTGATCATATTTCATACTTAAAATTGGTGAACTTTATTCTATACACATTATATTTCAATAAAGCTAATTTTTAAAAAAATTTGTTTAACTTCAATAGAGGAGTTGGAAGGTAAAATTGAGGAAGCCTGTCAAAAAGCAGAACAAAAAAACCCCACAAAAGATGGAAATTCTGACAAAAAGATAAGAAAATTAGAAGACCAATCTATGATGTCCAAAATGATTATCAAGTATTCCACAAAGAGGAAAATAAAACACTGAAGGTAGAAACCAAACAATAATAGAGAAAATGTCCTAGAGCCAAAGGGCAGAAAGTTTACATGGAAAGGATCACCGCCCTCAGTGGATGGAAGCAGGGCCACCCCAGAAACACCACTTAGAAGCGCAGCATTGCTGGAGTGAATGAGAAAATCCTGCACGTCTTCAGTGGGGAAGACAGGCCAGAAATGACAGAGAATCAGAAGGATTTCAGGTTTCTCAACAGCAGCCTGAGGTCCAGAAAACAATGTGGTAATGTCAAAATTCCTAAGGGAAGTGATTTCCAGTGCTGAATTTCATCCAAATGAAAATAGACATTTACAGCCGGGTTCGGTGGCTCAGCCTTCCAAGTAGCGCATGCCTGTAGTTCCGGCTACTTGAGGCGGAAGGATCGCTGGAGCCCAGCACTCCGGGAGCACTTTGGGAGGCTGAGGCGAGTGGATTACCTGAGCCCGTGGGTTCAGAACCAGTCTAAGCAACTTGGCGAGACCTCGTCTCTACAATAGAAAAATAAAAAATCAGCCAGGCATGGTAGTATACGCCTGTAGTTCCGGCTACTTGGAAGGCTGAGGTGGAAGGATCATCGGAGTCCAGCAGGTCGACCCTGGGTGGCCATGAGCGTGCCACTGGACTCCAGCGTGGGCGATGGAGAAAGAGTCCGACTCAAAAAAAAAAAAAAACGCACAAAAAAACAAACAAACTAAGAACAAATGAACTCCAGGAAGTAAAAGTTGTCACAATTCTCTGCACGGCTCAGTTAGGACTAGCGTTTAAGAATATAAACACTAGCCAGGCTCGGTGACTCAGCCTGTAATCCCACGCTTTGGGAGGCTGAGGTGAGTGGACTGCCTGAGCCCGCGGGTTCGAGACCCGCCTGGGCAACTTG
>NW_007248779.1:32185-37560 GCF_000164805.1 Carlito syrichta
CTTCAGTCTGGGGGACAGAGTGAGACTCCAACTCAAAAAAAAAAAAAAAAAAAAGAATATAAACACTGATTATGACCAAATCAAAACTGCACTACAGCTCTCCTGGGAGGACAGGATGGAAAAGGCAGTAGGCAGGGTGGCTGGCAGCTGAGTTTAATCTTCTCTTTTCATATAAAGAATTCAATAAAAGAGTCAAGAGGTAGCAACACAAACATGTTTCTTAGAGGCAAACAATTAGCCAAAAGAAGAGACAGCGGTGACTTCTAGAGAGGGGAAAGCAAGGAAGGGGGAAGGGAGCCACCATGGTTCATAATAAGTCTTGCAGGATTTCACTTAAATAAATGTGTGCACTGCACTCATATAGAAAAGAGACACAAAAATAAAGGAAAAGAAAAAACTCCAAAAAAGTTGAAGGAAAGAAACAGTAAAGAACAAAAAGTAATAAAAATAGAAAAGATCAGTGAAGTCAAATGGTTACTCATTGAAGTCTAATAAACAAGACAAGACTTACAGAGAAAAACAGAAGACAACAGTAAATATCATTAGAAATGCAGTCTTTCATCCAACAAATACATACTGAGACGCGTTTGCCAAGGAGACAACAGCAAACAAGACCCAGTCCTTCCTTCGGGGACCTAAGGAAGAAAAGACTAAACAGGACACAGGAAGCACAAAGACCCAAGGTCATAAAGACTGACAGTTTCACTTCATTAAATAAGAAAGAGGTAGCCTGGGCTCAGTGGCTCAGTCTGTAATCCCGCATCTTTGGGAGGCTGAGGTGAGTAGACTGCCTGAGCCTGCGGGTTCGGAGACACACCTGGGCAGCGAGACCTCATCTCTACAATAAATCAAAAAAAAATCAGCCGGGCGTGGTAGTGCATGCCTGTAATTCGGCTACTCGGAAGGCTGAGGCGGAAGGATCGTCGGAGCCCAGCAGGTCGAGGCTGAGGTGGCCGGGAGCGGCACTGCACTCCAGTCTGGGCGACAGAGTGAGACTCTGACTCAAAAAAAAAAAGAAAGAGGCACGACAGGGACAAGCCAAGCTACAGACTGGGACAAGACACGCAAGCTGGTAAAGTACAGCCTCCTGACTCACTACACACAGAACTCCGTGAATGAACAGAAAAAGAAACTGTCATGGAAAGCAAGGAAAAGGACAGGCACACACAAGTCACAGAATGCAAATAACAAGCGCATGAAAAGATGTTCATAAACCGGGCTCGGTGGCTCAGCCTGTAATCCCGTGCTTTGGGAAGCTGAGGTGAGTGGACTGCCTGAGTCCGCGGGTTCAAGACCCACCTGGACAACTTGGCGAGACCTCATCTCTACAATGAATCAAAAAATCAACCAGGCATGGTAGCACGTCCCTGTAATTCCAGCTACTCAGAAGGCTGAGGCGGAAGGATCGCCGGAGCCCAACAGGTCAAGGCTGCGGTGGCCGGGAGCGGCCACTGCACTCCAGTCAGAGTCAGACTCCAACTCAGAAAAAAAAAAACAAAGAAAAAAAGAAAAGATGTTCAATCTCGTTAGTACTGAAGGAAATGCCAGTTAAAACCCTCACATACCGTTTCTCAAGAACGAGACGAATCGGATTTTTGAAAAGTCCGACAGTTTTCTATTTTGGCTAATACTTCCACTAAGGGGTCATTTTTAAGTTTTCTGAGGGGACAATTTTCATGTAATCACAGCTGTTTTGGAGAAGGGAAGAAAATTCCACTGTCAGGGGTCAGACGGCTCTGGCGCTGGCTTCGCGCCTGCCTGGACTCGCCACTTAGTGGCAACATAAATGAGCCCGAGTCAGTGAACCGCCCTGAGGCTCAGCTGCGGAAAAGTGAGGTCAATCACACTCACTTCTCAGGTTGGAAGGATCAGCTTTCCTTAAATCCCCAGTTCGGTGCTGACCCGCAGGTGCCCTGGTATCAGCTCTTGCCCTCTGCTATCTCACGGCCCAGAGAGCAGAAAAATTAAAGGGAAACCTATCTACCAGAAGGGCTTAGCAACCCCAAGCAGCAAGTCTAGCCACTGACTAGGTGCCAGGCATTGGGCTACGGGTGAGCATTACAGCAAGCTATGTGGAACCTGGTCCTTGCGGGCCTGCAGTCCAGCACAATGGCTGGCAAGAGACAGAAGAAAGCTCAATCATCCACGTGACAACAAGGAGGGTGCTGAGAACAGTGGATGTTGAGCCAGAAGATGAGATGCCCCAGTGGCCACATAAACTGGCTCTTAAGGACGCAAGCCATCCTGCTGCGTGTGGCTCCAGGTGGCCCCCACTGGGGGGAGATGCGCAAGCCACCAGGACGCCAGAGCACGGAGGTGAGGAAGAACTGCCCGCAGATGTCTCCCGCTCTCCTCACCCCAAGGTGCTGTCAATCCAGGCCAAGCAGGGAGAGAAGACAAAACACGGAGGAGGTGTCCAGGCATGCTACTTTTGGCCGTGCACGCCAGCACTCATGTGAACACCAAGGTGGGCACAGGTGAAAAGGGGCTAGTTCTTGAGCCACAGGCCTAGCATTAGTGCTGAGCCACCACGCTCACCCTGCCCAGCAGGTCTCCTCCCCACGCCCCAGCATGCACAATTCTTACCCAGGGAGAAGCCTCCTGGGGCGGCCTCTGGCGTCCAATCTTCCCTTTTGCCCAGCTGGGGGGACATATCTGGTTTGGGTCCTAAGAGTCCTGTTTTGCAGGGGATAAATGATCAAATCTGTTCATACCGGAGATGAAAACCACTGCAAGAAGGCCCGGTCCTCAGAATATCCTGGAAAAGGTGACTAGACAGGACAGCCCAGGGTGGAGATGTGTTCCCAGCAGGAGAAAAAGAGAGCTTGGGGCTGACACAATCTGTTCCCGTATCCCTCATCCTGCCAGAAAGGAACGATCTGGCCCGTCATTTTTGAGGCATCTGAACTTAGACTTGGAAAGACCCTGGGACCAGGACACCAAGGATAGGCAAGTGGCAGCCTTCAAGACAGCACTCTCAACTGGCCCATCTCCAACCAGTTGCCTGTAAGGCGTCAGTTTAAGGGCTCCAAGAGAGCCCCCAAAGTGGAGCTAAATTCCCGAGGAGCCACTTGCCGAGTGAGATCAGGGAAAGCCCTTCAAGTGGTGCTAAGCCCCCTGAACCCCCACTTGCCTCGCAAGAGCCGGGAGAGCCCCAAAGTAGAGCCAAGCCCCGAGGACCCACTTGCCTGGCGAGGACAGGCGAAAGCCCCCAAGTGGCACCGAGCCCCGCTAAACCCCACTTGCCGAGCGAGAGCAGGTGGCCGCAGTTCTCCCGCATCACCTCGCCATGCAGGGCTCTCTGGGCCGGGCTCAGGCGCCCCCATTCCTCGTGGGTGAAGAGCACGGCCACATCCTCGAAGGTCACTGGCTCCTGCAACAGCAAATTCACTCCTGTGGGCCCGAGGCCGCCCTGTGGTTCTCTGGGCAAGACTGAGACGAGCAGCCCCCGGAGCCTGTGGAGACGAACAGGTAGCACACAGGGAACGGGTGCGCTGTGACATGCTGGGCACGTCCTCGGGGCCTCCCAGAGGCCTGGCTTTGGACTGGACTTTGCTCCCCGCTTTGAAGAAGCCCATGCTGTAGGGAAGACATGCCTCCTCCGCACCCGGGCTCCACCTGTGCTGCCCATCGTGCCCAGAACGTTTCCTCCCATATCCCCCGGGCGGCCAGGCCCTGCCCTCATCCACAGGACCAAACCTCTCAGGTCTCAGCCCAGACACTCCTCCCTGGGCACAGCCCTCCCTGACTACTCAGTCCTTCCAGGGACCCCTGCCACGTGGTCCAGTCCTGAGAAGGTTAAATGAGAGAGATGTAGAACACCTTTACCAAAGGCACCACAATCTGTACACCCACAGCTATGCTGTCCCCTGAGTGAATGGACTCAAAGCAGAGTCCATGCTCTTATTCTAAAGATTGTTTGAGGCTTTTTAGGAACTTACTGAACTTCTTGGAGCACTGACTTTTGAATCATTTCACTGGCAAACAATATTTCCTCTTTTTTTTTTTTGAGTTGGAGTCTCTCTGTCGCCCAGGCTGGAGTACAGTGGCACACTCACGGCCACCCCAGTGTTGATCTGCTGGGCTCAGGTGATCCTTCTGCCTCAGCCTTCCAAGTTGCTGGAACTACAGGTGTGCACTACCACGCCCAGTTAAATTTTTTGATTTATTGTAGAGATGAGGTCTTGCCAAGTTGCCCAGGCTAGTCTCGAACCCATAGGCTCAGGCAAACCTCTCACCTCAGCCTCCCAAAGTGCTGGGATTACAGGCTTGAGCCACTGTGCCCGGCCGCAACCACTATTTCTCCGAAGTAAAAACCCAAGTGTCATTAAAATGAATCCAGTAAATCCCACCTCTCAAGGTAGTGCCGCCTTCCCCAAGCTCCCGTGTGAGGCCCTCCTTTACCACTCTAGACCCCAGTCTTACTTGCCCGTGGAGGAGTGCAGGAACCTCTGTTCCTGTCCCCACTGTGCCACTTCTGTGACCTTCAGCAGGTTTCACAGCTCCACCCTCCGCTAGGATGAGCCCCATGTGGTGTGGGGGGGCCTGGGGGGGCGCAGCTGAGGCCAGTGTCTGGGTGAGACCAAACTGGGAGAAAAGCTTCCAGTCAAGGGAAGGAAACATGCCCACACCCTTCAAATCCAGAAGGCAATTCAGGGGAAAGAAACGCCCCCAGCAGCCCCCACTCACCTGGACCACGGTGGACAGGTGGCTGACAGCCATCCTTTCTTTTCTGAAGAGCCCTCTTGGGCCCAGGCCAAGTGCTGGGGACACAGGTGTGGAGCTTCGAGACTGTAGGACTCCTCCAGCTGGAGGCGTCCACACCCCTGTTTCCAGGAGAGAACGGGGTCAAGATCTCACAGCGTCAGAGAGCGGCTGCCCACATGCCCTCCCGGGCGTCCTCCTGCCCTGGCAGCGGATTTTCTGGTCCCTGTCCGCTCCCTGGCCCCCTCCCTGCTTCTGGGTGCCCCTCCGGCCTCCACTGCCAATCGAAGGCTCGCCAGCTGCTGCGTTCGGCCTCCCGCCCTCCAGTCTGCCCTGCCCTCCAGCCTGCCCTGCGGCGTCTTAAGCTCGGGGCTTCTCCTTGCAGAGCGCCGGCTGCAGCCCGGGGCTCCGTCTGCGCCTGACCTCCAGCCTCTGCCCTCAGCATCACTGAGTCCCGGGAGCGAGGGAGAGAGCAGGAGGCTCGTCGTCTTTCTCCTCGAAGCGAGGCCAAGAAGGCTGGCTCTCCACCCTCGGAGCCTTTCGGGTCTAGCCTCCTCTGGCCTCAGGCTTCTCACTCTCTGGGGCTCCGTTTGGGTGCCCCGCGTCAAAGGCGGGCCAGAAGCCGCGAAGCTGTGTCCGTGGGGGAGGTCACAAGTCCCATTCACACCCCC
>NW_007248779.1:38368-47011 GCF_000164805.1 Carlito syrichta
GGGCGCGGGCCGGGGCACCTCGGCCCGGGCGACGGCGATGCTCATCGGGAAAGCGGCGCTGGCGTTCGTTGACCGTGCCCCGGGAACGCCCCGAGCTGCCTTGAACGCGGGATGGCGGTGGCGCCCACGAGGAGACGAGAGGGTTGAGCTTTGTGGGGTGAAGCGAGCCGAGCGTGGCCGGGGCTCGTCTCCTAAGGGAGCTCCGCCTCACTTCCGTGACGCTCCGTTGTCCGGGCCTACCGAAGACCCGGTCCTGTAGACCCCGAGCGTCGGGCGCTTTCTAGGGGCTGGAGGATTCGCTGTGAAGACGCTGCCCTCGTGGAGGTTTGGTTCCGCCAGGAAGGCAGGCGATCACCTAGGACATTTCAGGTAGTGGCAGCACCGTAAAGCTGTGTTGGGGTCGGGTGTGGCGGGGCTGGAGTGTGACTGAAGCAGCATGTCGGGAAGTTCTCTTGGAGGAGGTCACGTCAGCGCAGAGGTTTGAATGCAGCGAGGAAGGCAACAGCGAGTATCTGGGGTAGAGCCTTCCGGGGAGGCACAGAGATGCGGTCCAGAGAGGCAAGCTTGGCGAGTGCAAGCTTAGCGAGGGTGCAGTTACCAAGAGTGCGAGATGAGGGTGCAGGGGTCACGAGAGGCCTTAAAGGCCATCGTACAAAGTGTGAGTTTATTCCGAGTGGTGGGGAACTCCTGGAGGGGTCTGAGCCAGGGCCTTGGCCCGGCACATTTTGGTAGACTCATAGATGAGGTTCGTGGAGAGCAGACTGGTGGGGCTGGAGGGAGCACAGGGAAAGCCGTTAGGAGGCGCTTGCAGCCGGCTGGGCGAGGATGGCTCCCCCACAGTTCTGTAACCTTCCTACAAGGCATTTGCTTTGGGAACTTAGTGACTCTAAGACCATTAGGGTTGTGGATGCTGTAATCATGAGATGGGTATTATTCTGCCTTCAGGTGTAGGAGGATGGCAATGTAACTACACGTTGGGTGAGTTACAAGCACTTGACAGCATCTAATGCAGCCCAGAGCTTTGAGGTTTGCACTATTAACACCTGAGAAAACGGAGGCACCAATATGTTAGACACCTTGCCTGAGGCCAACGTCTCCTTAGTGCGGCCAGGAGTCCTCTATCAGATGGAGGGAAGGAGCAGAGGTGTCCATTCCCATTGCCCAGGATGGCTGAGAGCTCACGTGCAGGGGTCCGAGTCGTCCACGTTTTTCCTGACAAAGGCAGCCCATTCATCCCACCCACTCGTCCTGATGACTCTCATGGGTCTCTTTCACAGGCAATCAAGACAAATAACTGCTGGAGCTGGAGAGAAGCCGCGAAACCTCTGCTGGGAAGCCCAGCACACTCTCTGGCCTTAGCCGGGGCTCACACACGAACTAAATTGATTGTTCTGAGCATTCAGCACGGCAGCACCCCTTTCTCAAGGATTCTCACGAGGATCCAGTCTCCTTGGAACAAGGAGATGAGAGTGTGTTCTGGAGAGCCCGTTTCCCCATCCGCTCTCATGACTGATCTGGCCAGGACCTGCATCACCAGTCTGCTTACTGTTATCGTCAGGATAGTGGCTACTTGTGAGTGGTTCCTGGTGTTCATTTGCTGAGCCCTGCTAGGACCCTTGCGGAGTGACGTAATAAGGTCTCCTTTAGCTTAATTTCCTGCCACTTCTTGACTTCAGCTCCCTGCTCAAACCATGTGCCACTTAGAATTACCTAACATACTTGCGCTCTTTTAGCCCTCCCATTACTCCTCCCCTCCACCTTCCCATTTCCTCCTGTCTCTCTGCACTCAGCTGGGTCACTTCTGTGACACCAGCAGGAATCCATTGGGGACATGTACCCTGGAATTCACTTATGTGTGACCTCAGTAACCGTTAATTGCAGGAATGAACCACACTGTGAGCAGGAACGATGTCCTTGTCACTCCAACACAGCACAGGCAAAGCCCTCTTTTTTTTTTTTTTTTTGGAGTTGGAGTCTCACTCTGTCACCCAGACTGGAGTGCAGTGGCCGCTCCCGCCCACCGCAGCCTTGACCTGCTGGGCTCCGGCGATCCTTCCGCCTCAGCCTTCCAAGTAGCCAGAACTACAGGCGTGCGCTACCACGCCTGGCTCATCTTAATTTATTGTAGAGATGAGGTCTCGCCAAGTTGCCCAGGCGGGTCTCGAACCCGCGGGCTCAGGCAATCCACTCACCTCAGCCTCCCAAAGGCACGGGATTACAGGCTGAGCCACCGAGCCCGGCTAAAGCACTCAAGTCTGCTGACTGCAGCTAGGAACTGAGTTATGTCAATGTGAGCATAGACAGCAAAGCAAACTACCTTGGTTATACCCTAGGCACTCACCAACCTTTCAGACCCCCTCCCCTCCTGACCTGTTGTGGTATTTTTCAGGAGCCAGAAGCAGACTCCATGGATACCTCAGGGTTGGGAGCCAGCACAGTCTAGGAGGGGTGCTGGCACTGTATTTTGCAGCACTACCTCTGTTAGAGGACCCTGACAGGTAACCTCTTCGAATGCTCAGATGCCCATTTCACAGAGCAGGCTTAGGAAATGGCCCTGTTCGAGACTTTTGAGTGATGACCTACCCACATGGAAAGTAGCCTGATACAGAGAATGGTAGTTCTCTGTAGTTCTAGGGGGTTTATTTCTTGCTATCTTCAAAGTCAGTCTGCTGCATCATAATTCCTGGTTAGTTTCTGACTTCCTTTCATGAACTCCTTCCAAGCTCTAAAACCCCAGCAACTACTGAGTACTTAGTTATGAGTAAATGTCCCATGACATCGGTCATACCTGCCATAGTTTGTTGCACATGGGCCCAACTGTGTAGACAGTGACATGGCAGCCTTCCCCGGCACCAGCTGGCTGAATGGACACTTAGCCAGCAAAAGTGATTTGTGAGCTGTCTTAAAAGAATGGTCTGGACCAATCAGGTTTCCTTCCTGAAGTTTTAGAATTAGGACAGAGACTTGGGGTTAGGAAGCTGAAAGGTCATGAGATACAGAGCTGATGCTGACATTTTGGATCATGTGCAAATTTAGCTCTAAGCAAAGGAATCAAGCACCAGAGAGGGGATGGAAAGGACAGCAACAGGAGCCCATACGGTGGTGGCAGTGACGGCCAGGTAGGAGATGGAGACAGGAAGAGAGCACACATACATCCTTGGCTGCTCGTGGTTCACAGTGACCATGAGGTCTGACTATATTACTCTTCAAGCTCAAAACAAAACCCTTCTTAAGCATTACAGAAACCTTAGTTCTACCCGAGAATAGACACCAAAGTAAAGTGAAGGGCTTGAGCTTAATAAGAGGATGTGTTAAAAGGGGCCCCTCTCAGGTCGGGCTCGGTGGCTCAACCTGTAATCCCAGCACTTTGGGAGGCTGAGGTGAGTGGATTGCCTGAGCCCACGGGTTTGAGACCCGCCTCTACTAAATCAAAAATACTAGCTGGGCGTGGTAGCACACGCCTGTAGTTCTGGCTACTTGGAAGGCTAAGGCGGAAGGATCGCCGGAGCCCAGCAGGCTGAGGCTGCAGTGGCCGGGTGCGTGCCACTGCACTCCAGTCTGGGCGACAGTGAGACTCCAACTCAAAAAGGGGGGGGGCTCCCCTTTATACTCTGAATACTCTTCACAGGTGTTTACCAAATAGCCCCCTTCCCCTCATCCCATGTCTGGAGGCTTGAGGAGGATGGGCAAATCACTGACCCTGAGCTTCTCCACTCTTGTACACACGCCCCCCAACACACACACACACAGGACTCAGCCTCCTTGACTATACTCAAATCTAAATGGTTAGAGTTAGAACACGAAAAGAAGGGGGAACGAAACATTAAGCTAACTATATCCTCAGAAACAGATTGTTAATAATCTCTCACCCTTCACGTGTTTTTTTCCTTGTCCCCTACCTGATCTCAAGAGAGAGATGCAGGGGAAGAAAGGAGGCAGACAGAAGAGGCGGGTAGAAAATAGATGAAAATGAGAAAGCAGCAAAATAAAGGCTCAATAGGAAGGCAAAGGACAAGGGGGAAAGGGAGAAAGGAAGCCTAGGGTGAATGCAGTGCCTCAAAATTGATAAAATATTAACCTCAAAAAGTCATGTAGCCCGGATAGACTGGACTGCCAAGGTTCAAACGATAAGATTCATAGGCGCTTCCTCCACTGCCACACATAGACATCTGTACCCATCATTTCTGGATTCTCACTTCTCCTAGTAGAAAGTTTCCTTCCTTGTGTCGGAAGAGAGTGCTACAGCCTCCATTTGTGCTCCAAAGCCTATTTTCCCACTTTGAGCTGCACACACCCCCTTCCTGCTCCTTCACACTCCCATGTCTCTTCAGTTATGGACATGCTCAATCTGACCTTAAGTCGCACAAACATTCCCTAGCAGATTGTTGACTAAATCAAGACCATTCTCAAGCACCTTTTTCTCTGCCTTCCTCTACCATAGAGGTTGGAAGGGCTAGATATTTTTCTCAGCCTCTTTTGCGCTAGGGTTGGCCATGCAACACAGCTGTGGTCAATGAGACTAAGCAGGAATCTCCTGAGGGGATTCTAGGAAAAACTTCCTGATAAAAGGAACTGATGCTGCTGGTGCTACCTGCCCCATTTCCTCCTGCCTTGTATGCTAAGACTGTACTTGGAGCTAGGGCTGCCATCACATGACAATGACAGAAACCCACGGCTCTTTGAATAGATATGCCTCTCTCAACCCCTACCTCCCTCTGGTTACCTTTCTGAATCTCTCTCGCCTCAGTAAAGTTTCTAATTCCTTTTAAACATTTAACTCACTCTTCAGCCCTCGACAGAAGTGTGCTAAAGTTCTCCTTTTACTTCTCTGGCACTGCCTTCTGATTTATCTTTTTCTTTTGGATCTTTGTTCCTCTCAGCTTCTTGAATCCCACAGACTCATTGAAATGCCCCCAAACTGAACTCATCATTGCCCATTAAAATTGGTCAACTGTATGTGTTTTTAATGATGGCATCCCTAGGCACCCAAATAAGAAAGTTAAGTCATCCTAGACTCTTCCTTCTCATTCAAGTGGCTACATTTAGTCATTTACCAAGTGTTCTACATTGTGCCTCATAATTGCTTGGGCTCCTCCTTTCTTCTCTCACCACATGGCCACTTGCTTAGTTTAATCCTTAGAAAACAAAGAATATGCCTTACTCATTTTGGTTTTCTCATCATGTCCAGCATGTAGGACTTGGTAAATGTGTGAAACAGATGAAGCTGTCTTAGCTACTATAATAATCACACATCTATAAAAATCTCCCTGTGATAGTTGTGAATATGTTTTGAGTTACAAAGTTTTGCCAGTGTGTCATATTGCCATGTCTGCTAGTGTTCAGCTCCTCTCTTCTCCTATCCACTGTGATAGGCAGACAATGACACAAAGATACGTATTTGATGCCTTTGTTCTTAAAAGACCATATTTAGATTGTTTTTAAATCATTAGCTTATTTAACAGCAGTTTAATGACTGTTCATTGAGAACTCAAAACAGCATGCTATTGCATTAAGATCTGTACGATTATTCCATTATCTTATAGAAATTGGCCTGTATTTGAGAGGAGAAAATTAACAGTGCAGGGAGAGGGGAAGGGGCATGGAAGGGTAATGGGAGTTGGTACAAGTAGAGAATTTTGATTCAAAACATCCAAGGAAACTAGATTGTGGAACAGGAGCATCTGACAACATATATCACACAGTAAAGTCAAGGATCTTCCAGCATTCATTTGTATAGGTTTGTAGCATTTCAGAGCTAACAGGGATCCTACAAACCTAAATCCCAAATCATTCATTTCTCAGATAAGGGAGCTCTGACCTGGTGAAAGCAGGTGACTTGTCCAAGATAGTGGCAGACCAGGACTCCATACCTGGTCTTTTGGCTGTCCAGTTAAGCACTCTCATGTTTTCTTTCCAGTGTCAAGTCTCTGATGTCCAAAGAAGAATCTGCAGTGTGCTGTAATAGAACTTGTCTTCAGCAGGGGTCTTCACTGTTTACAACATTAGCTACTTATCCTTTCTTTTTTTTTTTTTTTTTTTTTTGAGTTGGAGTCTCACTCTGTCGCCCAGACTGGAGTGCAGTGGCCGCTCCGGGCCACTGCAGCCTCAACCTACTGGGCTCTGGCGATCCTTCCACCTCCGCCTTCCAAGTAGCCGGAATTACAGGCACGTGCTACCATGCCCGGCTGATTTTTTGATTTATTATAGAGATGAGGTCTTGCTGCTCAGGGGGGTCTCGAACCCGCGGACTCAGGCAATCCACTCACCTCAGCCTCCCTAAGGCGCGGGATTACAGGCTGAGCCACCGAGCCCAGCCTACTTATCCCTTCTGATAGAAAGTTTTACATCTGAGTCAAGATTACTCTTACATGGTTTCTCTGAAGTGGTCTGTTTTATCTGGTATGGTATATTGTACTTCAACTAAAAGATTCCCATAACTGTTAACATTTATTAGGTTTCTACATTGTATGACTTATCTATTACTGAAGAGTTAATCGTGACTTAGGGCCAATGAAAACCGTCCTCACGTATGCGTTCTTTGATGTCGTGTAAGGTTTGTGCTCCGACTGAAAGCTTTCCCACATTCATTACACTGATAGGGTTTCTCTCCTGTATGAGTTCTCTGATGCACTGTAAGGGATGAATTCTTAATGAAGGCTTTTCCACACTGATCACATTCATAGGGTTTCTCACCAGTATGAATTCTTTGATGCTCAATAAGGTATGCACTCTGGCTAAAGGCCTTTCCACATTCATTGCATTCATAAGGTTTCTCTCCAGTGTGAATTACCTGATGTACGGTAAGGGATGATCTTCCAGTGAAATGTTTGCCACATACCAGACATTCATAGGGTTTTTCTCCCGTGTGAATTCTCCGATGTTGAGTAAGAGATGAATTCTTACTGAAAGCTTTTCCACACTGATTACATTCGAAAGGTTTTACTCCAGAATGAAGCCTCTGGTGTTCTATAAGATATGTACTTTGGCTGAAGGATTTTCCACATTTGTTACATTTGTAGGGTTTTTCTCCAGTGTGATTTCGCTGATGTAGAGTAAGAGTTGAGCTCTTGCTAAAGGCTTTGCCACACTGACTACACTCATAGGGTTTTTCTCCAGTGTGACTTCTCTGGTGAACAATAAGATGCATGCTTTGACTGAAGGCTTTTCCACATTCGGTACATTCGTAGGGTTTTTCTCCTGTATGAGTTCTCTGGTGCACTGTCAAATTCATGCTTTGGGTAAAAGCTTTCCCACATTCATTACATTTGTAGGGTTTCTCTCCGGTGTGAATCCTTTCGTGTTGAACAAGAGATGAATTCTTACGGAAAGCTTTTCCACACTCTTTACACTGATAGGGTTTCTCTCCAGTATGAGTTCTTTGATGAACAGTGAGATTCATACTCTGACTGAAGGCCTTCCCGCATTCATTACACTCGTAGGGTTTCTCTCCAGTGTGAATCCTTTGATGAACAGTGAGGGAGGAGCGTTCGATGAAGTGCTTCCCACACACATTACACTTGTAGGGTTTCTCCCCAGTGTGAATCCTCTGGTGCTTCAGAAGGGATGAGCTCTGGCAGAAGGTTTTGCTGCATTCATTACATTCATAGATTTTCTGTCCCACAAACATTCTTTGAGCGTCTTTTCCATGTGAATTACCATTATGGGGCCTTTTCACCATAGGAATGCTCTGTTGTGTGTCAAGGATCGAACCCTCACTGGAACATCTTCCAAATGTGTTACCTCCACATACCTTCCTCTTAGTGAGGGTTTCCTTGTGGGTAACTGCCACTTGACCCAGATGTCTGTCCTGGGTTTTCTGTTGTTCCTCTAACCAATTATCAGGTTCCCAGGTTTCCCCTAAAGCAGAATGCCAGAGACCTTCCCCTTCCATCATTACCCCATGGGATAAATCTTCAGTAATGTTGAGCTTTGGCGTTGACCCTCTGGTTTCAAGTTTTTTCTCCTAGTCTGAAAAAAATAAAAATAAAAAAATCAAATGCACACTGCTTTCTGTGCTACAAGACCTGAAACTGTATAAGATGGGAATGAGAGAATGAAATTAGAATAACTACTGAGCACATCTGAGAACTTTCAAAGATGACCCTATAATTAGGTAGAGAAATAGGAAGGGAGGGAAAAAACAGTGAACTGGTCCATCAATAACAGGAGAACTAGAAGTGGGGGCTCACAGATCTACTCTGCTAGGACAGGAAAGAGTGAGCCCATTCCTGAGGGATGGACAGTGAAATCACTGACCCCTGGACTAGGCCAAATAAGGAAGACGGCACTAAGGGAAAATATACAGAACAGCTAGGATCAGGAGAGGCACGTCAGAAAACCCAGTGATGATCGTCCGGTGAAATGTTTTCCACATACCATACAATCAAGGTTCCCGGTATTGTTCCTGGTATTCCCACCAACAGTTATTTCCCTCCTGCAAGGCCACCTAGAATTCTACACCCAACTGAGCTCGGTGGCTCAGCCTATAATCCCGCACCTTTGGGAGGCTGAGGTGAGGAGATTGCCTGAGCCCGCGGGTTCGAGACCCGCCTGGGCAGCGAAATCTCATCTCTACAATAAATAAAAAAAATCAGCCGGGCATCGTAGCGCATGCCTGTAATTCCGGCTACTCGGAAGGCTGAG
>NW_007248779.1:47050-64680 GCF_000164805.1 Carlito syrichta
CGGAAGGCTGAGGGGGAAGGATCGCCGGAGCCCAGCAGGTCGAGGCTGCGGTGGCCAGGAGCGGCCACTGCATTCCAGTCTGGGTGACAGAGTGAGACTCCAACTCAAAAAAAAAAAAAAATTTTAGAATTCTACACCAGACTAGTTTTCATAAAACATCACAGTATGAGACAGTGAAAAGATTGCTGACTGGAGTCAGACAAACTTAGATTCAAACCCTGGCTCTTAACAGCATCTTAAGTAGTTATGTGTCTCTCTGAGTCTGAGTTCATATATATATATCTATCTCCAAGATAAAAATAATCTGATCAGATGTAAGATAACGTACATAAACAGGCCGGGCTCGGTGGCTCAGCCTGTAATCCCAGCACTTAGGGAGGCCAAGGTGAGTGAATTGCCTGAGCCTGTGGGTTTGAGACCAGCCCGGGCAACTTGCCGAGACCTTGTCTCCACAATAAATAAAAAATTAGCTGGGCATGATAGTGTGTGCCTGTAGTTCCTACTACGTGGAAGGCTGAGGCAGAAGGATTGCCAAAGCCCAGCAGGTCAATGCTGGGGTGGCCGTGAGTGTGCCATTGCACTACAGCCTGGGCATCAGAGTGAGACTCCAACTCAAAAAAAAAAAAGTAATACATAAACTACCCTTTGGTGACATATTTATTTGGAACAAAGTACCAAAACATACTTGAAACTTAAACTCTTGAGGGAGGATGACACACTCTTAAAGCTTTTCTCTTTAAGTTTTAAAGCAGGCTATAACTTCCCCACAAAAGTAAGAGAGTCCTAAAGGGCCCTACCCTTTACTAAATATCCAGGGATCTCTGAGGCAAAACCAAAAAGTCTATCATTAGTCTCACTGGGGTTCCAGGAAAGGAGAAAATGTTTGGTGCCAAAAAGAAAAAGAAAAAAAAATGAAGAAGTAATGACTAAACATTTATATTTGACAAAAGATGCAGGAAGATTAGCAAACACCAAACAGGATCAATCCAAAGAAATTCATGCCCAGATGCATAATAACCAAAATCTAAAAATATAAGAACAAGAAATAATGAAAGCAACCAGAGAAAAATGATACATTATTTATAAGGGGTGCAATTTGAATAAATGAATTTCTAATTCAAAACCACAGATGCTAGAAGAAAGTGGACCAATTAATTTTTTTTTTTTGAGTTGGAGTCTCACTCTGTCGCCCAGACTGGAGTGCAGTGGCTGCTCCCAGCCACCGCAGCCTTGACCTGCTGGGCTCCGGCGATCCTTCCGCCTCAGCCTTCCAAGTAGCTGGAACTACAGGCGTGCACTACCATGCCCGGCTAATTTTTGATTTACTGTAGAGATGAGGTCTCGCCAAGTTGCCCAGGCGGGTCTTGAACCCGCGGGCTCAGGCAATCCACTCACCTCAGCCTCCCAAAGGTGCGGGATTAGAGGCTGAGCCACCGAGCCCGGCTGGACCAATTATTTTAAAATGCTGAAAGAAAATAGCTATAAGCCCAGAGTACGGTATCAGCAAATATCCTTTTGGAATGGAGTTGTGATAAAGACAGTCTCATATCAAGAAAACTAAAAATTTGTTGCCAGCAGACTTACCCCATCGGGTCACTGTAATATCAGAGCCAAGACTTAATGTTCTTAAACATAGCTGTTTATTTAGATACCGTGACCAAGAAGGATTTGTCCAGGAATTAAAGAATCTTTCACTATTTAGAATCTATTAATATTATATTAATAGGTCACAGGTCATATGCTCAACCAGATAGGTGGCTTTTTTTTTTTTTTTTTTTTTTGAGTTGGATGAGTTGGAGTCTCACTCCATCACCCAGACTGGAGTGCAGTGGCATGCTCACAGCTACCCCAGCATTGACCTGCTGGCCTCTGTCAATCCTTCTGCCTGAGCCTTCCAAGAAGCCAGAACTACAGGTGCGTGCTACCACGCCCAGCTAACTTTTTAAAATTTATTATAGAGACAAGGTCTCGCCAAGTTGCCCAGGCTGATCTCGAACCCACGGGCTCAGGCAATCCACTCGCCTTGGCCTCTCAAAGTGCTGAGATTACAGGCTGAGCCACAGAGCGCGGCCCAAATAGATTTTTCAAAAGTATTTAATCAATATCCATTATCTATTTCTGACTCAAAATGTTAGCACTGTACCAAGCATAATGATAAAATACTAGAAGAATTTCCACTAATAACAGAGTCAAGGAAAGATGGTTACTATTATTACTGCTATTTAATATTATTCCAAAAGGGTGATCAATACAATTAGGCTTTTGAGATGGGAGAAGATTTAATTTTTCCCAGATTACATGACTGTCTGCGTAGAAAATGAAAAATTGTTAGAGTAGCTTTACTCAGAATTAGTGAAGTATTGTGGGCTTGGAACTTGAGCATTACAGGTCAGAAACTGTAATAACTCTTCCAGGACTGAAAAATGTTTTTGATTTTTGACATTATGCGGTCTCATTAAATAAAGACTTTATAAAGTACATAACATGATGCTCGGATGTAAGAAGAATTCAATGGTTGTTAGCTGCTATCATTATTTTACATGAAGCAATACACATCTCTCTCTGCCTTTCTGTTTTTCCTACGACTTTCGAGTGATGATAATACTGAAAATACTCCATACTCCCTGTTGCCTTAGAGTGATTTTTTAGCCTTCCCTAGTTTATTAACAGGATTTATACAGCTTGATATCCACCAGGACCCCAATAAGCCTCCAGGTCCAAGGAGTCTGGTAAAGCACAGATGTCTTAGTGCACATGGCTGAGACAAGCCACAGCAGAGGCCAGGAGCTTTTACAGGATTGGGGGTAGGGCTTGCGCCGCAGGTTCCACACATCTCCAACAGGGCCAGTTCATTTATTTTGCTCCTTTTATATTTCTTCCACCCCCTGTGTAATCATGAGGCTACTCCTAACACTTAACTAGACAATTTCGGTACCCACCTGTCTGGACTTCTGCTCACCCTCTTGCTACCCTACAGTGCCTTCTCCAGATAGCAGCCAGACTGATAAATCACTCATTTAATACATACTTATGGAGCCAGACACTGGTCAAGGTGCTTTGGTGATAGCAATGAACAAAACAAATTTCTGGTCTTATGGAACTTATACTTCAGTGTAAGGAAGAAGGCCCATCAACATAATAAATGAGTTAAGCACTTAGTATTTACATGTTATATTTTGATGAAAAATAATGTAAGCAATAAAGTGAATACAGGAAGCCAGGCTCCTTGGCTCAGCCTGTAATCCCACGCTTTGGGAGGCTGAGTGAGTGGATTGCCTGAGCCCATGGGTTCGAGACCCGCCTGGGCAACTTGACGAGACCTCATCTCTACAGTAAATCAAAAAAATTAGCCGGGTGTGGTAGCGCGCCCCTGTAGTTCCAGCTACTTGGAAGACGGAGGTGGAAGGATCACCAGAGCCCAGCAGTTGGAGGCTGTGGTGGCCGGGAGCGTGCCACTGCACTCCAGTCTGGGTGACAGAGTGAGATTCCAACTCAAAAAAAAAAAGTGAATACAGGGAACATGATGAGTGAGGGAAAAGGTTTAGAAATTTAAACAGGGTTATCAGGAAAGGCCTCGCTGAAGAGGTGACATTGAAACCAAGACTTTAGGAGGCTAAAAGAAGGCGCCATAGGAACATGTAAGGGAAAGCATCCCAGACGGAAACAGCCAGTGCCGAGGCCCTGAGATGGCAACTGGATTGTCCTATTTAAGGAAAAACACACTTTTTGGATACCTCTACATTTATGATGGTTTTTTTTTTATAGTTGGAGTCACTCTGTTGCCCAGGCTGGAGTACAATGGCATGCTCACAGCCACCCCAGCATCCCAGCGTTGACCTGCTGGGCACCAGCGATCCTTCTGCCTCAGCCTTCCAAGTAGCTGGAACTGCAGGTGTACACTACCAAATTTTTTATTTATTGTAGAGATGAGGTCTCACCAAGTTGCCTGGGCTGGTCTGGAACCTGTGGGCTCAGACAATTTACTCACCTCGGCCTCCCAAAGTGCCAGGATTATAGGCTGACCCACCGAGCCCAACCTACTATGGTCTTTTATGTCAATTTTCCTATTAATGGAAGTAAAGATATGTGTATATCTTAAACATTTGCAAGGCTCATGTTAGCATGAAGGTAGATAGGGACTCTAACAATATATAAACGCTCTTCATGTGTGTGTGTTTGCCTACGCATATTTGCATGTATATGTACATATTCTCTCTCTCTCTCTCTCACACACACACACACACACGCAGGTAGTTACCCAGTACCTCTCTGAAAATGATTCAAAATCATATATAACACACAAACAATAGGCTTCCAAATGTTACAGATTCCCCACCTATGTTTTAATGCATAGTATTTTATAATAGAATTCTAATACTCTATATATGTTCTTCATTTTGTTTCCTTCATAACTGAACATCAACTGATTTAAGTCTAATGACCATTGATTAAGGGCTAAAAGCTCACTGCTTCCCACATTACTAATACTTTTCACCTTTGTTCTAACATTCAGAAGTTTACTGGCAGTAATGCTGGCACCAGAGACCGTACTCCTGGCTTTCTATCTTCTGCCCATCTCTTATAGATCAGGAGTAAAACCTAGCAAAGCATCCAACAGCTGCACAAAAACTGGAGGACAGAAAAAGAAGAAAATGATGCTAGACAGAAAATTAGACCCAGGATCCAGAAGTCCTAGTTTTACTAAATACACTAGGAAGTAAGTCACAGCAGGGCAAGAAAAGAAAGTTGTTATTATTATTTTTTTAAGAATTAGCATGAAACTCGAAGGCAAGACAAAACAAAACACAACAACCTGTGCTCAAATTCTGGCATGCCATTTCACCTCTCAGAGCCAGTTCCTTCCACTGTAAAAGGGGCCTACAATACCACCCTCCAGGTTGTTATAACAAGCAAGGAGATGACGGGAAGAACTGAGCACAGGGCTCGGTCGAGGCCTTCTGCACATGGTTTGGACAGGATGACAAGAGGACTCGATGATGGACACCGCAGCAGCAAGACACGCGAAACTGGAAGTAAGGAGATCCAGAGCCTGCAATCTGCAATGCTGCCCAGGCTCCTTCCTTCCCCACCTTTCTGTCTTCACTTCCCCTCTCTGTTCTTATGGACGCTCTGAGTCTCTCCCTTGTTAGAAGACAAACCAGCGCAGCTCTGCCTCTGACTCCTCTCAGTGCCTGCTGTCTTCCGCTTCCTTCGGAGCTCGCCTTGTTGAACAACAGTCTGGAATCACAAGTCTGGACTTGTCTGCATCTCCTCCACTTTGGGGTCCACCGTGCATCCCTTCCCTGAACCCCGAAGGGCCCTCCCCATCCTCAGGGGCTCCCTCATCAGGAAGCCCAACAGGCGTGCTCATCCAAACCTGGTGCTGCCGTGCGTGCCCTCTGCTCCACTTGTTCCTTTGCTGGGGTACCTTTGACCTTCATCCAAATGTTACTGTCCCCAGAATCCCATCCTTGCTGCTTTGACCTCCCCACTCACTCTTCCTGATGATTATCCAATCTTCATTGATGAGAATTTCACTAACACAATTCTGTGTCTGTTAAATCTATATTTCATCTGATTTCTGAAGATCCTACTTGATGTCATCCAATATTCACTCAATAAACATATATTAACTATCTGTCATGTTTGGCAACGCAATGGGCAGGGGAGATAAAGTATGTTCCAAATGACAATGCAGTGAGCTTCCATACTAGCCACTAGATGACATTCAGAGTGACAAAAGACAGGGTGAGATGCCATCAAACACAAGTGGAGAATCTCGTATCCAAACCAGTGAGCAAGTCTGAAGGATGCAGAACATATCAAAAAGATGTGTGTCTGCTTCTGCTGCTTCCAGAAAACCCACCATGATGGCAGCGGGGCTGTGGCAATGGCATAAATAGCCCCCCTAAGATAATCCAGGGAGCAGGGGGAAATGCTGCATATACAAACCAAAAACAACAATGAAAAATGAACATCCTCATACAAACGAGAAGCTGATGCATAAGAAAGACCGCTAGCCAGGCTCGGTGGCTCAGCCTATAATCCCATGCCTTGGGATGCTGAAGTAGTGGATTGCCTGAGCCCGTGGGTTCGAGACCCGCCTGGTCAACTTGGTGAGACCTCATCTCTACAATAAATCAAAAAATCAACTGGGCATGGTAGCGCATGCCTGTAATTCCGGCTACTTGGAAGGCTGAGGCGAAAGGATCGCTGGAGCGGCCACTGAACTCCAGTCTGGGTGACAGTGAGACTCCAACTCAAAAAAATAATAATAATACTAAAAATAATAATAATAAAAAAGACCGCTAGTCAAAAAGAAGGAACGCTCAGAGAACGAGAAGGAACTCCCAGAAATAACGGCAGGATTTTTTTTCCACAGAAGGACTGAGAGAATTTAAAGAACCTGCTACATCTCTCAGCATTCTCCCCTTCAGACAACGCCTTGCAGCCTCCTACCACAAGGCCTTTGCACCTGCTGTTCCCTCCATCCAAGATGTTCTTCTCTTGAAGGAGAGGCCCTGACCGTCCCCATAAAATCATACCCTTGTTAACGAATCTAGCTTTCTTAACACTGCTTTCTTTTTCCACACAGCACCTATCACTGTATCATATTCCCTCCCTTCTTAATTAATGTATTTGCTCTCCAATAAGAATACAAGGCTCCTCAAGCAATCTTTGCCTCTGGTGCTCATTGCTATATTCCCAGTGCTAGGAACAGCACTCAGTATCTGTTGAATTAGGTTATTTACACAAGAATACAAATATCAATAGTAATCAAATCCATAGAAATCTGTTATAAAAGCAACTGAAACTACCTTGAGAGATCATTCTATATACTAAATAAATTAGCATTAAAAACAGTAATATCCGAAGTTGTGTGATATGCAGCAAGACCATATGCACCCTTTGGCCCGCGATTCCTCTTCTAGAATGCTGTCCTTGGGAAAGCTTACCGGAAACCAGCAGTGATGGTCATAAGGTTGTTTTTTTCCTATCAATGTGTTTTTTAATGATTTATTTTATTGCTTTATACTTAGGTAGCTTTACACTATCCAGAGATAAAATAAATCTTTGCCTCTTTCATTTAAAAAACGGTTTAAGAAGGCCAGGTGTGGTGGGTCACACTTGTAATCTTACTCTGTCGCCAGGCTAGAATGCAGTGGCACAATCACAGCTCACCTCAGTCTCACCCTCCTGGGCTCAGGCAATTCTCCCACCTCAGCTTCCTGAGTAGCTAGGACTACAGATGCACACCAATATACCTGGTTAACTTTTTTTTTGTGGAGACAAGGTCTTGCTATGTTGCCTAGACTGGTGTTGAACTGATCTCAAGCAATCCTCCTGTCTTGGCCTCCCAGAGTACTGTGATTCCAGGTGTGAGCCACTGCACTCAGCCTACAAGGTGTACTTTCTAACATGACTCAGGCATATATCACATAATAGATAAAGAAGGAAAATCAAAGCATTTCATAACCCTGTAAAGCTGTCTCTTGGGGATTCCCAGAATCCAGGCACCTTTTAAGACACTAACCTATCCTCTCTAAGGCCTGCCACCTGTAAGGTTTCATCTACGTATCAAGAAACTTGGAATTTTACGTCCCCTCATCTCAACAGGACATCTCCCCTACTGATCTTCCTACTAATTACCAGTCAGGAAAGTTGAGAATCCACCTGGAACCTGCAAGCCCCCAGCTGAAGATGCCCTGGCTTCCCAGACCAAACCCATATAAATCCCACACGTGTTGGTTTATGGTTTTCTGTAACTTCTGTCCTCCTAAAATGTATATAATCAAGCTGCAATTCAACCACAGTGGGTACACGTTCTCAAGACCTCCTAGGGATAGGTGTCACAGGCCTGGCCACTCATATTTGGCTCAGAATAAACCTTAATTATTTTACAGAATTTGGCGCCTTTCGTCAACAAATGAGTAATAATGCAGATTACAAATTTGAGAATGATAAAGAGAATACCTAAAACGTGAGGCTGCTAGATATGAAATGCCCAAACCCTGGCATGCCAGAAAGCTAAAGCACTTTTCACTTGTCTTCCAGTGAAGACTAGGGTAAACAACTACATAAGGGCAGAGGAAGAGAAACGCTTGCTTCCTCTAAGGGAGAGAAGAGCTGACAAATATTTAAATGAATAGAGAGCAGAGGCCATGGATCCAGGTCATGGCTGAGAAGAAATGCTCGTAAAAGAAGGTGAAGACCCAGAAGGGGGAGGAGACAGGAAACCGGTTCAAAGTAGAGATGAAGAGGAGAACATGGTCACTGCGAGTATTTCCCAGCTGCTCCGTGTGGTCCAGGCAATGGGCACGTGCTGCCGACACAGGGGTTCATCTAATCCAGACAACTCGCTGCCTCCCTCCAAGACAAGACACACACAAACCCAGGGAGATGAGTCCCATCAGTGGTGCAGAGCTCTCTTCCAAGAAAACACCTCAAGTGGCTCAGTCGCTCCAAAGGCCCAGGGATCTCCGAAGCGATTCCCTGGGAGACGCTCATGCGCCAGGTCTGTGCAGCCCGACACCCACCCGGAGGGACGCTCGGGGAGGCTTCTCAGCACCAGGCTCTGCTCTGCTTGTTCCAGCTGGGAAATCACACTTGGTCTGGAAAGCTGGTTTCCTGCTCGAGAGGGCAGTCTCTAAAAGTGGCTTTGAACTCAGTTCCAAAACCAGGCCCAGCCCAGCGCCGATCTGGTCTCCGTCAGAGCTTCTGAGCAAGGGAAGGCTTGGGATGTGTTTCCGCTTCCATTCGCCACAGAAAAGTCCTTGCCACCTGAAGATGGACACCCAGCAAACACTCCGCAACAAGGTTCTATGGCACCAGGGACTTCGAGTTCAAATCCATGAATTTTGGAGGCCACACAGGACCGAGGAGAAAGGTGCCGGGCAGTGGGATGTGGGCCACAGACCAAGGAGGCCAGGCTCCTGTGGTCCCTCAGTACAACGCACCCGGCAGACTTCTCTGAGCTGAACCCAGCAAGTCCATTCCTCCCAGGGAAAACCACAGACACATCTTGGATGTCACTAATCCTGAAAATAAAAGTCGCCCCTCACCCAGTGACCTGGTCAGCAAATCCTAGGAGGGAGGGGCCTTTCCTGCTGGGCAGAGGCATCTCTAGCAAGAGCAGGGAACTCACCACCAAGTCTCATGCCCAACTCGCTTCTCTCAGAGGCTTGAAGATGCCGAGGGAGCATGCAGCTTTACAACACAAGTGGGAATTCCAGTCAGTGGACGAAAGCATGTGCGAACAGGAGGAATCAGAATGTGATCACTAGGCTGTGAGAGAACCAATAAAACCCCAGCTTGGCTCGAAAATGGCGTTGCAAGTGCAGCCTAGGTCTCTGGTCCTCAGCACAGGAACTAACGAGACAGGCGGCAAGCATTTAATTATCTCAAGGACAGACATCACTGAGTGAGGGTTCCCTAAACAATCACTCACATTTGACCTGATTTTTACACAAATAGGAGACTCACATTCCTGCCCTCATTTGATCCATGCAATAGCCTGCTAGACTGACAGCACTAATATCACCATTTTACAGACGAGGAATCTGGTGATTATAATGGTTAAATAACATATCCAAGATAACCCGGCTAGGACTGGAACCCAAGGGCACCCACTTCCCTATGTTGTAGAACCAGAAGAAGGCCAAGAACCCTAGCCACCCCCTGCAAGCAAGGGAGTCAGAGAAACTGAGGGACAGAGAGGGGCAGCCCCCTTGGGTCCCCTCCCACTGTGGGAGCTTTTCTGTCCTCTCAATAAATCCTGCTTTCAAAAAAAAGAGAGCCAGAGGGATATCTGGTCAGGGGAGAGTTTCCAGAAGGGGGTCACGGTCAACCACATCAGGAGCTGGAGGGAGACACACAGAATGAGGATAGAAGAGAACTGCTGGTGTGAAAATTCACTCATTTCAGCAGTGCGGTGGAGGCAGAGTGCACTTACAGCAGTCCTGCTGTGTGCTTACCACCACACTTAACACTGTCCCTACAGCCTTTCCTTTCCATTGTCTGCCTTCCCTTTCTAGAAAGTAAGCTCTAAGAGAAAGGGACCTTACCTGTGGACTCACTGCTGTGTTCCCAGTGTTCAGGACACTGCTCAGCACTTGGTAGGTGCGTGCTGAACATCTGTCTGATGAGTGGGGTGTTAACTTCATGTTAAATGAAGCTAGAGCCCCACCTCACATCATATACAATAAACTCCAGATAGCTCAAGGACATAAGTTTAAAATTATAAAACTAATAGAAAACAGAGAAAAATATTTATATAATCTTGGGGTACAGAAAGCCTTTCATAGCATGACCCCAAAGCCAAATAAAAAGGAAATTTAACTGCATAAAACTTCAAAACTTAATCATAGCAGGAGATATTATAAACAAATTCCAAAAAACAATGGTGGATAACAATATTGGCAAGGTATAGCAAAGGAATTCTATCTATATAAAAGGTCTCTTGCTGAATGCGGTGGCTCATTCCTATAATCCCAGCACTTTGGGAGGTAGAAGCAAGAGAATTGCCTGAGTCCAGGGATTCAAGACAAGCCTGGGCAAATTGGTGAGACCTCATCTCTACAATAAATTTAAAAATTTGGCAAGTGTGATGGCACATGCCTGTGGTTCCAGCTCCTTGGAAGGTCAAGGTGGGAGAATCTCCTGAGCCCGGGTCGAGGCTGTGGGGTCCATCAGCGTGCCACCACACTCCAGCCTGGGCAACAGAGTGAGACTCCAACTCAAAAATAAGTAAGTAAATAAATAAATAAAATAAGAGGCCTCTTTTATGTATAAATAACCCAACATAAAATTGGGCAAAGGATGTACACAGGTATTCTAAAAGGCTGGTAGAGTGTATGTCATAGTTGTTTTGGGGGGTTGGAGAAGTAGAATCTAGCTCACAGTCTTTAAATTTTTTAAAACGGTGGTAAGATATGATTAGGCTAAATGCTCACTCTTTATATTCAGACAAAGAAGATAAACTGAAGGCAAATAAGTCATCCTTGGGCAAGTCCTAGGCACACCAGTGGCTGATACAGGAGGGCAAAACTGTGAAGATGAAAAGGCTTTACGTCTGGAGCTCCTGCAGTAGGCATTTCCGGCCATTCTTACGTCCAGTCGGTCGGTCTTCGGTAGTTGGTTTCTGGGTGCTATCCGACCCCAAAGGTTATGGCGCCGCTAGAATGAAGCTCGTGAGATTTTTGATGAAATTAAGTCATGAAACTGTAACTACTGAATTGAAGAATGGAACACAGGTTCATAGAACAATCACAGGTGGGACGTCAGCATGAATACACATCTTAAAGCTGTGAAAATGACCCTGAAGAACAGAGAACCTGTACAGCTGGAAACACTGAGTATCCGAGGGAGTAACATTCGATATTTTATTCTATCAGACAGTTGACCTCTGGATATGTTACTTGTGGATGTTGAACCCAAGGAGAAATCTAAGAAGAGGGAAGCCATTGCAGGAAGAGGCCGAGGTAGAGGAAGAGGACGTGGCCGTGGCAGAGGAAGAGGGGGTCCTAGACGATAATGTCTCTCGAGATTACTATTTCAAAGTAATCAGTGATTTGGCATATTTTTTTGTACAGGTTTGTTTGTTTATGTCAGTTTTTAATAAACATAAATGTGGGACAGATAAAAAAAGAAAGATGAAAAGAAAGCAGCTTTCATGCTGTGCTGATACATCTTGGGTCTATTACTGTACTTCACGATTTCTTTCCACTTACAGCTTATCGTCACACCCAGTTGACAACTGTGTTCCACTTCTCAACACCTGAGTCACTCATCTCCATGATCTGCCGTCCCGCTCCAAGTATAATCAGTAATTCAGAGAGGCAGCAGCAACAGTGAAGAAATGTCTGAGGCCCACTGGTATTAAGCATCTAGGCTAATGGCCATGAGTGGCTGGTTAAATAAACTGTGGTATGCCCATACAACAGAAGACAGAAGCCCTGGATGTACTGATGCGAAATGAAAAAAACTAAACATGAAATACAAGGTGCAAAATCCTGAGTAAATGCTATCTGTTACCAATTGGATAACAAATTGAAGGGAATATATATACACACTCATGGGCTTTTGTAGTCACCTCTGGAAGACGACACAAGAAACGATCATCCTCACCTTTCTTCTGGGAGGGATAGCAGGGGCTGTGGAGACATGAGTAGGAAGTCACCTGATTTAAGTAAGTGCTCATTTAAATTTTTTGGATTTTGAACCATGTGAGTATATCAGCCACTCAAAGTTTAGTTCCACAATACAGTGCAGATCAAATCATGAGCAAACATCAAGCAAACCCAAAGTGAGGAGCAATCCACAAAATAATTGGCCTACACGCTTCATAGGTGTCAAAGTCATCAAAGACAAGGGCTGAAGTACGCTCCAGATGAAGGGAGCCGTGGAGGCATGACAGCTAAATGCAATGTGTGATCTTAACCAGACAGAGAACACCTGTGGTGCAGGTGGCAAAATATGAGTAAGGTTTGTACGTTGGCTAATAGTATTGTGTCAGTACAAGTCTTCTCGTTTTGGCAACTATATTTTCGCTATACGAAATAATGGCCGTGTTGTTACAAAACACACACCGATGCATTTAGAGTTAAATGGGCATCATATCTGTAGCTTATTCTCAGATGGTTCAGAAATACACACACATACACATAAACACATACACACGCATGTATATATATTGGGGGAAGAAAAAGAATGACAGCAGGAATGGCAAAGTGTGAATCCAAAATGTCTATCCAGAAACTCTGCATTATTTCTGCAGTGCTTTTTTAGTCTGAGATTATTTCATAATAAAAGATTTCTATTCATTAAAACCACAGTGAGATACCATTTTCCACCCTTAGGAGTAATTAAAATGAGAAAGACTTACAATGTCAAGTGTTATAGACTGAATTGTGTCCTCCTAAAAAAAGACATGTTGAAGTCCTAACTCCTAGTACTTCAGAATGTGACCTTATTTGGAAATAGGGTCACAGAAAATTTAACTAATTAAGATGAAGCCAGGCCGGGTGTGGTGGCCCAAGCCTGTAATCCCTGCAATTTGGGAGGCCAAGGAGAGGGGACAGGTTGAGCCCAGGGGTTCAAGACCAGCCTCGGCAACTTGGCAAGACCGTGTCTCTACAATACATTAAAGAACACTTAACCAGGCGTGGTGGCCTGCACCTGTAGTTCCGGCTACTCGGAAGGCTGAGGCGGAAGGATCGCCGGAGCCCAGCAGGTCGAGGCAGCGGTAGCCGGGAGCGGCCACTGCACTCCTGCCTGGGCAACAGAGTGAGACTCCAACTCAAAAAAAAGAAAAAGGAAAAGGGCCATTTGAAGAGCCTGACACACAGGAGAATGTCATGTGATGAAGAGGGCAAGACTGGAGTTATACAGCCACAAGCCAAGGAACACCGAAGACTGTCAGCTAACTACTGGAAGTTAGGAGCCGGAAGAGGCAGGGAAGGGTCCCCACGGGTCTCAAAGACAGCATGGCCCTAAACATGCCTTGATTTCGGACTTTTGGCCTCCAAACTGCAAAGCAATGAACTTCTTTGGTTTTGAGCCACCAATTTGTGGCACTGTGTCATGGCGGCCCAAGGAAGTGGATGCACCAAGGATAGGAGAGGGGGTAGGGCAAGCGGATCCTCCCGCTCTGCAAGAGGGAATGCAAAACAGCACAGACACTTCGGAACCGCTCAGCTGTTTCTTACATACCTATGCCACTTGATCCAACAGTGCCACTCCCCGGTATTTGCCCAAGAGAAGCGAAAGCATACACCCACACAAAGACTCACAGAGAATACGTGTACGTTTTATTCCTAACAGCTGAAAAAAGGAAACTGAAGCATCTATTTCAAGGGAGCAGACAGGCAAAATGTGGTATACCAGAATGGAATACTACTCAGGCATAAAAAGGGATGACCTGGGTGACCCCCTTGGGTCCCCTACCACTGTGGGAACTTTTCTGTCCTCTCAATAAATCCTACTTTCTAAAAAATAAAATAAAATAAGGGACATACTACTGCTACATGTAATACCTGGATAGATCTGGAAAACATTATGTCACACAAACGAAGCCAGGCACAAAAGTACTGTCTGAATTCATGTACATGAAGTTCTAGAAAGGTCAAGACTAATCTATAACGACAGGTCAAAAGAGTGGTTGCCTGGGGTCAGGGGCATGGAATGGAGGGATGTGAGGATGCTGTCCCGGCTGATGCAAATGTTCTGTATCTGGACTGGGACAATGGCTAGGTAGGCACATACATATTGTCAAAACAACAAACTCTGTGTTTAACATGGGTTACTGTATGTAAATTACACCTCAAAAAAAGCCAGTTTAAAAATTCAGCACCATTTAAACTAAATAAACTAAAATCTAGGCTACCAACAATCAACCACAACCTTCAGCCACTGGAATCTTCTGAATGTCCCCCCTTTCAACTTTCTCCTCTTCCAGAAACTCCCTCTCTCTGATATCCATCTGTGTGAATTATTTTGCATCGTCTAGCTAGGGAAGCAGAACAAATGGAAATCACAATAGTGTGTCCTTGTCTCTATGAGGCCTTCTTTTTTTTTTTGAGTTGGAGTCTCACTCTGTCGCCCAGACCAGAGTGCAGTGGCTGCTCCCGGCCACTGCAGACTCAACCTGCTGGGCTCTGGCGATCCTTCCACCCCAGCCTTCCGAGTAGCCAGAACTACAGGCATGCGCTACCATGCCTGGCTGATTTTTTTTTTTTTTATTGTAGAGATGAGGTCTCACCAGGTTCCCCAGGCGGGTCTCGAACCCATGGGCTCAGGCAATCCACTCACCTCAGCCTCCCAAGGTGCGGGATGACAGGCTGAGCCACCGAGCCCGGCTATGAGGCCTTCTTTAAACTGGTTTATTTGATGAACAAACAAGTGGCCCTGATAAACAGCAGAGCCCTAATACATCACCCTAGGAAAAGAGGAGACACTGTAAGACCTTCAATATTGCAGACAAGGTTAAGTGAGCTTAATCTTAAATAAAGAATGTAGGGTCAAGTCCCTGATGTCTCATCTTGTTCAGAGATGCCTGGAAGCCTCACTTACTATCTCAGCTCCATGATTCCCCAGTTTGATGGATACTGGTTTCTCCTAGAAAGACTCTGATGGTGCCAACTCCCGTATGGAAATCTCTGGGGCTCCTCCTCCACCCCCGTGGCGACGACCCAACAAACACACAAACTCCTCTTTCGGGCAGCCGGCCCCGCACCTTGGTCTGGCTCCCTCTGCTCCAGCCAAGCACGGCTCGCTGCCAGTCACTGCAACTCCATCGCCCTGCCTCTGATGCCCTAAATGCCAGGCTCTTGGCTGGGCTGGCACTGAGGACGCCTACCACGTACTAAACACTCCCATGTTTCAGGGACAGCACCGGGCACTTTTACTTACATTATTTCATTTAAACTTCAACCAACCTATGAAGAAGGCATCATTAAATGAAACGGACCCAGTGAAATTCTTCACAGTGCCAAGTAAATGGCAGACACTCGTTTAATGCTGTAAATCTGTTACCACCATGAAGAAATGACTTCAGGGAAGTCAAGCCACTTGCTCAAGACACTGCAGCCATTAAACGGTAGAGTCAGGATTAAAAGGTGGGACCCTCTGACTCCATTATAACCAACCCTCCCCGGCTGTCCTTAAGCACGCCCTATGTCTCCCCTTCCCCCTTTAAGACAGGCGAGCACTCCCTACTTCTCGCCTCCCGGAGGTGGGTGACCAGGCCTGGCTTCCCCGGCTTGAAATGGGCGAGCACTCCCCACTTCTCCCCACCCCAAGATGGGTGACCAGGCCCGACTTCCTCCCTCCCCCTTTGAGATGGGCCAGCATGCCCTGCTCTACCTCCCCCTCCCCTCCTTTAGATGGTGAGTCCGCCCTACTCACCCTTCTCCCCCTTGAGACAAGCGAGCACTCCCAACTTGTTCCCTGCCCCTCCTGAGGCCCCGGAGCACTCTTACTTCTCCCTTCACACCCTTGAGACAGGCCAGCACTCCCTGCTCCTCTTGGTCGCTGCCTTATCTCCCCTGTTGTCTGGTCTTGGAACACTGGTAATCCGGGAACCTCATCACACCAGTCGGGGCAATAGTCAGGTGCAATCTTCATGACTCTTTCCTGTACAGACGTATCTTCCTTATGATCCTCAAGGGCCCCCAAGTCCCACACGCACCAGGCCCAGCTCTCACAAAACTTTTGCTCCAAGGACTCAGCAGGCCAGGTGTCCAGCTGAGTGAGCAAGTGGCAGCTGGGAACAAGAGTGGGCCTCTGAGGGGCACTTCGTGAAGAAAATCCAAACCTTTGTGCCTCAACAGTCCCATCTTCTGCAGAGACACTCAGACAGCACAGGAGGATGGAGCGGAGTGAGAGAACACCGAGCTCACCTGAGTTTCCAGTGGCAGGGGCCCAACACCCATCGTCGTCTTCTCCGTCCTGGCCTTTCCTGGGGAGGCAAGGGCTGAGGGAAACCGAAGGAAAGCCACGAGAAACCAGACGCCTGCAACAACAAAAACAAAATACTGCATACGCAAAATAAGATGTGTGTGGCATCTAAATCAAGGAAACTACCATTTTTGCCTAATAAGTTCATTGTATTAAGCTTATGTAAATAAGTGTTTCATGTCTAGCCATGGGAACATGAAACACTTCCGCAGAGTCAGGAAACATACGTTCGTGTATCAGATGAACACACACACACACACACACACACACACACACACACACACACAGTACTCTTGGATAGGGTGTCTCAGTATTCTAAGATGTCACTTCTTTAAAATTAATTTATAAACCGAACACACTCTCAACCAAGTTATACCTAAGTAACAATATTTTAAAGTTAATTATGGGAAAAAATAATTAAAGTTCCTTTTGTTGTACAACAGCCGGGAATTTTTTTTTTTTTTTGAGACAGAGGTTGGAGAGCAGTGGCACACTCACAGCCACTGCAGCCTTGACCTGCTGGCCTCAGGCAATCCTTCCGCCTTAGCCTTCCAAGCAGCTAGAACTACAGGCATGCGCTACCACACCCAGCTAATTTTTTAAATTTATTGTAGAGACAAGGTCCCACCAACTTGCCCAGGCTGGTCTCAAGCCCCTGAGCTCAGGCAATCCTCTCTCTCGCCTTGGCTTCTCAAAGTGCTGGGATTACAGGCTTGAGCCACCGTGCGTGGCAGGAAATTTTTTAAAAAGAATATTGATGAGAGATAACATGTCCACCATAATCTATAAAGCCACAGTGATCAGAACACAGAATTACTGAATAGGGAGAATCACTCCTTCACCAGACATGTTGTTGACCACCTACCGTGGACCAGACACCATCCCAAGGATGGAGAAGAATATAGCTGTAAATAAATCAGATAAACTCTCTGCCCTAGTGCATGGTATAGCCTAGCAGGGGAAAGGCGGGATGGAACAAATTAAAATCCTACCAACATAAATGGTTCCAAAAAACATTTATATGGAAGAATTCAGGGCCGGGCTTGGTGGCTCAGCCTGTAATCCCAGCACTTTGGGAGGCCGAGGCAAGTGAATTGCCTGAGCCATGGGTTCGAGACCCGCCCAAGCAACTTGGCGAGACCTCGTCTCTACAATAAATCAAAAACTAGCCAGGT
>NW_007248779.1:65041-65906 GCF_000164805.1 Carlito syrichta
CAGCCACTGCACTCCAGTCTGGGTGACAGAGTAAGACTCCAACTCAAAAAAAAAAAAAGTGTATTCTCGGATAACCTCTTTCCGGTCCCTGCCCACTGTGGGAACTTTTCTGTCTTCTTAATAAATCCTACTTTCAAAAAAAAAGTGTACTCTCTGTCTTCATTGGGTGGTGGTTACACCAGCAAAAATCACGGAGTTTAAGGCCCCAGGGAACACCAAACACCTTCCCCAAAGTATGACTCAGGTTTAAAAAGTAAATGGATAAAAGGACACTAATACTGCTTAAAAACAAAGTGTTGGCCAGGCTCGGTAGCTCAGCTTGTAATCCCACGCTTTGGGAGGCCGAGGTGAGTGAATTGCCTGAGCCAGCGGGTTCGAGACCCGCCTGGGCAACTTGGCAAGACCTCCTCTCCTCAATAAATCAAAAATCAGCCGGGCGTGGTAGCGCATGCCTGTAGTTCCAGCTACCTGGAAGGCTGAGTCGGAAGGATCGCCAGAGCCCAGCAGGTGGAGGCTGCGGTGGCCAGGAGCGGCCACTGCACTCCAGTCTGGGCGACAGAGTGAGACTCCAACTCAAGGAAAAAAGTGTTTCTATGTTTATACGTGTACACGCGCCAACACACATATGAATGCTTCTGCTTTATCTGAATTTCCCAGCTGTCCCACAGTGAACTTTGAAAAGAAAAAAAATCGCTTTAAGAAGAAAAAAACCAGGTTCCTGAAGGAGAACTCAGTACCAGGTTTTCAAGATGACAGGTCACGGGGAGCCCATGCCAGCGACTCTGGAATCGGAAACCAGAGGGCAGGTCCGGGTCAGGGTTAGGGTGCAGCCCACGAGGGGGGAGGAACCGGGGTCAGGGTTTGG
>NW_007248779.1:66683-69852 GCF_000164805.1 Carlito syrichta
ACTACGCTTCCCACAAGGCGGCGGGGCGTGGGCGCCGGACTACGCTTCCCACAAGGCGGCGGGGCGTGGGCGCCGGACTACGCTTCCCACAAGGCGGCGGGGCGTGGGCGCCGGACTACGCTTCCCACAAGGCGGCGGCGCCGGTGTCGGAATGCGCAGGCGCGGCGCGCGGGCCCCGCGGGGCGGGCGCTGCGCGTCGCGAGGTCCCAGGTGGGCGCGGACTTGCGGCTGTCCTGTCTCTGCGGCCCGAAAGGTCCCGCCCCGCAGCACGGAGGGGAAAGACGGCCTCGGCCGAGCCTCCGCGTCCTCTGAAATAAGAGCGCCCGGGTGGCACGACGCATGCGCAGCGCGCGAGAGGCGGTGGCTGCGCGAGGTCCGAGCTTCGGGGCGCAGCCCCCGTGCTCGGACTTGTCGCTGGAGGGAACGCGGGCGACGTCTTCGATTAAATGTCATTGCAGCTGGATCTGCCCCCCGGGACTTGGAGGAGTGCCGATCAGTGTGGGAGCTTAGATGGTAATAGTTGTTTCTGAAATAACCGATTTCCTCTGCCTCTTTTGCTGTTCCATCTGGGTGACTGCCACACGTCTTGGGGTCCCAGGTGGGACCCTGAGCTGCCGTGGCGGACACACCCTCCTTAACCGTCTGGAGACAGACTCCCCCAAGCCTCACCTGAGCCCGCCAAGTCTCCCACTCTTGACGTGACCTGCCATGCGTCCCATCTGCCACCCTAGACGTTTTTTTTGAAGTCCTTGCCTGCCTGTCCCCCGCCCTGATGTCAGCTCTTAGTGATTTGCCACCCACTGACGCGCTCGGACACTGCTTGCTGTCTGCGCTGTATCCGAGTCGAGCTCAGTTTTACGACGCCACTCTCCCCTATTGCAAAGGCCCTGAGTAAAATGTCTTTACTGCTGTATATGTATAAAATATATATTTTTTCACGGCTACATATATATGGCATATATACACACACGCACACACATGTATTTAGAGGCGGGGGCTTGCTCTGTCTCCCAGGTTGGAGTGCCGTGGCACTGTCATGACTCACTGCAGCCTCAAACTCCTAGGCTCAGGCTACTCCTGGCTCAGGCTACTCCTGCCTCAGCCTCCCAAGTAGCTGGAACTAGAGGTGCACACTACTGCACACGCGTAATTTTCTTCTGCTGTTTGTAGAGACAGGGTCTTGCTATGTTGCCCAGACTGGTCTGAAGCTCCTGGCCTCGAGTGATCCTCCCACCTCAACCTCCCAAAGTGCTGGGATTACAGGCGTGAGCCACCACGCCCAGCCTTATTGCCTTTTTAACGAATGTCTGGCCCTTTTTCCTTCATGCCTGTCTGAGCTATTTCAAAAGCATATTTTATTTTATTTATTTTTATTTTTATTTTAGAAAGCAGGATTTGAGAGGACAGAAAAGCTCCCACAGTGGGAGGGGATCCGAAGGGGTTGCCCCCAAAATATATATATATATATATATATATATATATATTTTTTTTTTTTTTTTTTTTTTTTGAGTTGAGTTGGAGTCTCACTCTGTCGCCCAGACTGGAGTGCAGTGGCTGCTCCCGGCTACCACAGCTTAAACCTGCTGGGCTCCAGCGATCCTTCCGCCTCAGCCTTCGAAGTAGCCAGAATTACAGGCATGCACTACCACACCCGGCTGATTTTTTGATTTATTGTAGAGATGAGGTCTCGCCAAGTTGCCCAGGTGGGTCTTGAACCCGCGGGCTCAGGCTATCCACTCACCTCAGACTCCCAAGGCACGGTATTACAGGCTGAGCCACTGAGCCCGGCTAAAACATATTTTTTTTTTAAACTTCACAAGCTGTATAATCAAGCTAAGGTAACCCAGATAGCACCAAACAATTGTATTCACTAAGTAAAAATCCATCGCTGCACTAAGAAAAGTTACTTGAGCCAAACAGTTCTCTGCAGGATCATAAGCGCATTATAACATAGAAACTCCGTGAACACATTCATTGCAATTATTTGGAAGAGAAACCGTCCTTGACAAAACTCCACAACGTAGAATGCATGAGGGCGCACAACAAGTCGACACAGAGTGTGATTGGGAGAATAACAAAATGAGTCAGCGAGAAACAAACGCTGGGACACACAGAAAGTAAGTAGGAAGGTGGTAGCCATAAGTCTAAATCTATCAGTGATCACAAAATGAACACATGGATGAACTTCAGTTTAAAACGCTAGCCAGGCGTGGTGGACCGGGAAAGGGTGTAAAGGCAAAGGGAAGGTATGTGTTATGGTAAACTGAGGCCAGGTGGGCCAGTGCCACAGGAATAAAGCAAAGATTTGCAAAAGTAAAATAGAAGAGTCTATTTCTGCTCAAGGGCCAGTGGTGCCAACTCTAAGAGGCAGTGCAGCGAGGGGGGGTTGAGGAAGGAGGGCTTTTAAAGTTTGTTGTGTTTTGTTCTGCTTCGAGAAAGTGTCTCACTCTATCGCCCAGGCTGGAAGGCAATGGCACACTCATGGCCCACACAGCTCGACCTGCTGGGCTCACGTGATCCTTCCGCCTCAGCCTTCCTGGTAGTGGAAAAGCAGGCATACACTACCACATCCGGCTAATTTTTGATTTATTGTAAAGACGAGGTCTCGCCAAGTTGCCCAGGCTGTTCTTGAAGCCTTGAACTCGGGCAGTCCACTCGCCTCCACCTCTCAAAGTGCTGAGATGACAGGCATGAGCCACCACACCCGGCTTAACGTTTTAATCAAGGAGACAGGGTAAAGAACACTCTCCAGCAGCTGCATTCCTGATTATTGATGACACCCGTCTTGTGGCCTTGGCGTTGTCAGGGCAACCAGGCCTGTGACTTCCGGGCCTTCAGCCTCTGGTGGGCTGGTGGACGGTCACGAAAGGCTGATTATGGTGAGGTCAGCTTGGTCCTGGATAGCCGGTAAACAGAGGCCTAGAGTAGACATACTTTGGACATGCAAAATGATGATAATAATGATCTCCAGAAAGCTGGATCCATCCTTGGCTCATGAATAGGAAGTGGACGCCGGGCTCGGTGGCTCAGCCTATAATCCCTCGCCTTAGGAGGCTGAGGTGAGTGGATTGCCTGAGCTCGCGGGCTCGAGACCTGCCTGGACAACTTGGTGAGACCTCATCTCTATAATCAATCAAAAAATCAGCCGGGCGTGGTAGCGCATGCCTGT
>NW_007248779.1:69872-76406 GCF_000164805.1 Carlito syrichta
TCAGAGTTGAGTTGAGATCTGAGGGATGAGAAGGAACAATTAAGGAAAGGTTAGGAAGGTATTCTAGAGAGACAACATTTGCAAAGGCCAAGAGTGTCAAGGGATATTCCCACTAGAGCAGTGCTTCTCAAACTTTAATGCACATGTAAACCCCAGTGATTTGTGGAAGCACAGATCCTGGTCTGGAGTTATATATAAGATACTGCATATCTTTTTTTTTTTTTCTTCGAGTCAGAGTCTCACTCTGTCGCTCAGGCTGGAGTGCAGTGGCACGCTCACGGTCACCGCAGCCTTGACCGTGGCTCAGGCGATCCTTCTGCCTCAGTCTTCCAAGTAGCTGGAACTACAGGCATGTGCCACCACACCCAGCTAATTTTTCTTGATTTATTGTAGAGATGAAGTCTCACCAAGTTGTCCAGGCTGGTCTCGAACCTGTGGGCTAAGGCAATCCTCTCACCTCGGCCTCCCAAAGTGCTGGGATTATAGGCATGAGCCACCGCGCCTGGCCAGGTGCTGCATTTCTAACACACTCCCAGATGCTGCCAGGACTTCCTGTGCAGGGGCCACACTTTGAGTAGTAGGGCCGAGAGGACCAGAAGGAAGCTCATGTTCTGATTGGGAGGGCAGGTGAGGGGTGGAACAGAAGCCACTGATGAGATTGCAGCCACGTCACTCTGTGTTTGAAGCCACACTTTGTGGCTTCCAGGTGCACTGGGAAGCCATGGAAATGATTTGAGCAGGGAGGGATGTGGTCAAATTAGAAAACTCCCTCGCCGGGCTCGGTGGCTCAGCCAATAATCCCGCGCCTTTGGGAGGCTGAGGTGAGTGGATTGCCTGAGCTCGCGGGTTTGACCCACCTGGGCAGTGAGACCTCATCTCTATAATCAATCAAAAAATCAGCCGGGCGTGGTAGCGCATGCCTGTAATTCCGGCTACTTGGAAGGCTGAGGCAGAAGGATTGCGGGAGCCCAGCAGGTCGAGGCTGTGGTGGCCGGGAGCAGCCACTGCACTCCAGTCTGGGCGACAGAGTGAGACTCCAACTCAAAAAAAAAAAAAAAAAAAAGTTTACTTTCCTGGTGAATTAACCCTTTTATCATTATGTAATTACCTTCTCTACCTCTAGCAAGATTTTTTCCCTTAATGTTTATTATGTTTGACATTAACTTTCTATGGTTGATCTTTGCCTGGTATATCTTTTTCCAGCTTTGACTTTTCATTTTCAAGCTTTGCGTATCCTTACATTTTGGTAAATAGCTTGATTTTTAAAAAAATCTAGTCTGACCATATTTGTCTTTTAGTATTGTTGTTGTCTGCTGCGTCCTGTGCGGCAAGGTGGTAAAGGATCCTGCGAGAAGAACGGTGTCGTATAACACAATTCACAAGACTTTTTTAGGTTGGAAAGCGGGAGACCAGGAGGCACTTGGTCTCAAGAACAAAGGCCCCAGTCTTTTGCCCACCAGACTTTTATTAGTACAAAATGATGTAGTTAAGTAAGCCTTCAAGGATAAAGTAGTACAGGCAGTGCAAAGAAAACTCCCTGTTATGATCTTAGAAAGCTTTTGTGATAAAGTGTGACTGTTTACAGGATACAGTGCAGCTCCTTGCTTGTATAACTTATCTGTTCTAACACAACAGACACTGCACTTTAGAACTTGCCTCAGCATACATGTCTATCTAGCTTTGCCATTAGCGGTATTCTTGACTGGTTGTGACTTTGCACGCACACCAAGTATGTTTTCAGCGGTGTTCAAGCAGGGCAGTGGCCTCCAACAGCTGTCTCCAACAGCTGTCATTATTTGAAAGACAGGGTCCTGAGGTGAGTGGATTGCCTGAGCCCGCGGGTTCGAGACCCGCCTGGGCAACTTGGCGAGACCGCATCTCCACAATAAATCAAAAATGTAGCCGGGCATGGTTGCACATGCCTATAGCTCCAACTACTTGGAAGGCTGAGGCGGAAGGATCACCTAAGCCCAGCAGGTTGAGGCTGTGGTGGCCGTGAGCTGACCCACTGAACTCTAACCTGGGCGACAGAGAGACTCCAACTCAAAAAAAAAAAGCAAGACAGCGTCTTGCTGTGTTACCCAGGCCGGAGTGCAGTGGCACAATCACAGCTCTTTGCAACCTCGAACTCCTGGGCTCAGGGGAACCTCCCACCTCAGCCTCCCAACAGGACTGCCGCTATGCTGCCCCCTCTTCACCTGTGAGCACACACACAGACTGAAAGCAAAATTATATTTCACACAAATGGAAAATAAAAGAGAACACAAACAGCACCTCTTACATCAGATAAAATATACTTCATCAAAAACTGTTAAAAGAGGCTGGGCATAGTGGCTCATGCCTGTGATCCCAGCACTTTGGGCATCTGAGGCGAGAGGATTGTCTGAGCCCGCAGGTTCGAGACCAGCCTGGGCAACTTGGTGAGACCTCATCTCTACAGTATATCAAAAACAAAAAATTAGTTGGGTATGGTAGTACGCGCTTATAGTTCCAGCTACTTGGAAGGCTGAGGTGGAAAGATCACCTGAGCCTAGCAGGTTGAAGCTGGGGTGGCTGTGAGTGTGCCACTGCACTTCAGCCTGGGTGGTGGAGTAAGACACCCAACTCAAAAAATAAAAGCTCACTACAGCCTCGAACTCCTGGGCTCAGGTGATCTTCTGCCTCACCCTCCCAAGTAGCTGGTGCTACCACACCCAGGTAATTATTTTTTGTGAAGACAGCCTCTCACTATTTTGCCCAGGCTGGTCTTCCCTGGGCTCAAGAAATCCTCCCACCTAGGCCCCCCAAAGTGCTTGGATTTCAGGCCTGAGTCCCAAATCGGTCGTTCATGACCAACTCATGGTTTTTAATCCTCACAGTGGATGATACCTTGCAGTTTAGGTTAATTGAAGATAATTGTTCTGATCTTTGAAGCTGCTGGGATTTTAAAAAGTCCTTTCTTTCATGATTATTTGATGTGAGCTAACACTATTAGCATCTATAAAACTCTATTTAACATTTCACTATTTCAGTTGTCATGCCTAATCACTCTTTTTTTTTTCTTTTTTTGAGTTGGAGTCCGACTCTGTCCCCCAGGCTGGAGTTCTGTGGTACACTCACCGCCACCCCAGCGTCAACTTGCTGAGCTCCAGCGATCCTTCTGCCTCAACCTTCAAAGTAGCCGGAACTACAGGTGCGCGCTATCATGTCCAGTTATTTTTTGATTTATTGTAGAGACGAGGTCTCGCCAAGTTGCCCGGGCTGGTCTCGAACCAGTGGGCTCAGGCAACCCACTTGCCTTGGCCTCCCAAATTGCTGGGATGACAGGCTGAGCCACCAAGCCCAGCCGAATCACTCTTTTTTTAAAGTCAACTTTTCAGGCAACCCCTCCCACTGTGAGAGTGAATCACGCTTTTTCAATTAAATGTTTCATTTTGAGATGATTGACAGTTCAAAGCTACTTTCTTAAGATTTTTAAATTTTGAAATAAAAATCATGAACTTCACAGCAACTTGGATGGACTTAGAGGCTATCATACTGAGTGATCTATCACAGAAACAAAGAGCTGAGTACCACATATTCTCACTCCTAAGTGGACCTTGAACAATGACCATAATACTCCAAGAAAGAGATTGGCAGTTGAGGGAAACTGCCAGGGGAGGGAGGGACACACCTCATCAACAAGGGTACCTGCATAATGAACGTTTGTATGCCTAACCCTGAATTGTACCCCACATTTTAAAAATCAATAACTAAAAAAATAAATAAAAGAGAAAAAAAAGAAATATAGACTCACAGGAAGTTTTTAAAAATTGTACAGAGTCCTGAGTACCCATCACCAATCTTCCCCCAAAGGTAACAGCTTACATAACTACAGTACAATATCAAACCGGGAAACTGACTGCAAGCCTAGTTTCCGTCTTAATATACGCTCGCTTGTGTGTGTATGCGCGTGCCTGTCGCTATTGTTAATGTATAGATTCCATAACCACCGTGACCAAGATCCTGTGTCCTGACCACAAAAGGCATCCTTCGTGCTGCCCTCCCCTTCCCAGGCCCCCTCCCCTTCCTGCCCTCACAGCCACTTCTCTCTCCCCGTCACTAGAATTTTGTCACTTTGGGAATGTTACGCAGATGGACTCAAACAGCATGCAGTCTTTGGAGACAGGCTTTTTCCTACTCAATAAAATGCCCTCGAGACCCCTCCACAGGTTGATGTGTTGCCCTCCAGGGCTGGTTGGTGTCCCACCCGGAGCGGCATTTAGACCTACTCCCATGCGCTGGGGGCCGGTGGCCTTGTGCGGGGTCCTGCGGATTCGCCCTCCCAGATGCCCTGCACCTCCCTGTGGCTGGGGCCCATTGACTTCCGCAGGGGCTGCTGACGGGTGGTCGCTTCTCTACCGGGACCCTCCTGAGATGCTCTGTTAAGAAGTGCAACCCTCTCCCCCTCCTGACACGCGCCATAATCAGGTACCACAGTGCCACAGACCTGGACGAGAAATAAAATCACCCAGTAAATAGTAGTGTATCAACTACAAGATTGTGGTAAATAAAAGTGGCAGTTTCTATTCCTAAGTGAAAGAATCCAACCTGAAAAGCCTGCTTACCGGATGACTCCAACTATGTGATATCCTCGAAAAGGCAAAATTATGGCGACAGTAAGAAAACCCATGGTTCCTGGCAGTTGTGGGGAGGGTGAATAGGTGAAGCACAGAGGATTTTTCAGGCAGTGAAACTTCTTTGTGTGATACCTTTAAGTGTATACATGTCCTTAAATGTTTTCAAAGCTCAACAACAGGCTGGGTGTGGTGGTTCACACCTGTAATCCCAGCATTTTGGAAGGCTAAGGTAGGAGGACTGCTTGAGTCCATGAGGTCAAAACCAGCCTGGGCAACCTCATCTCCACAGAAAAATTAAAACCTTGGCTGGGTGTGGTGGTGCACGCTGACAGTCTCAGCTATAGGAGGCTGAGGCGAAAGGATCACCTGAGTCCAGGAGGTTGAGACTGCAGTGAGTCGTGATGGTGCCACTGCACTCCAGCCTGGATAACAAAGAACCTGACTCAAGCAAAGCAAAACAAAACAAAAAACCTCATACAGCATACAACACCAAGCACAAACCCGAATGTAAACTGGATTTGTGTCAACCTTGTTTCTTGGATTGGAACAAATGGATGACCCCGGTGCAGCGTGCTGCCAGCTGGGAGGCCACATAGGTCAGGGTGGACCAGAGAGTCCTGGGAACTCTGTGGTGCCTTCTGCCCAGTTTTCCTGCAAACCTAAAACTGCTCTAAGACGTGAAATCTATTCAAACAAAACCGTCAACATAGAACTCAAAGAACGAGGCTTAGAAGCTGCTTTTACCATAACCAACTGGGTCTCTTTTTTGTTGTTGTTACCATTGGATTATTGATTTGCAAAAACAGCTTTATTGAGGCATAACTGATGTAAAATAAGCTACACAATTTTTTTTTCAGTTGGAGTCTCACTCCGTCGCCCAGAATGGAGTGAGGTGGCATGCTCACAGCCACTGCAGCCTCCACCTGCCAGGCTCAGGCGATCCTTCCGCCTCTGCCTTCCAAGGAGCTGGAAGCACAGACGCACAACACCACGCACAGCTAGTTTTTGGGATTTATTGTAGAGACAAGGTCTCACCAAATTGCCCAGGCTGGTCTCCAACTCCTAGGTGTCGGTGACCAGCACTGACCAAGGGTGGGTTAGGACCCGCACCAGAGAATCTGGACAGCGAGAAGACCACTCGGAGGCAGTTCTTCTGGGAACAGTCTGATCAGGACTGGAGCCGATTTTATTCAAACCTTTTCCAACTTATATACCATTTTCTATACCCTCCAGCAATGTGATAATCACTCACTGGGGGCGTACAAGTTTCGTGCTTTACAAACTATGCATCACAAGACCACCACGAGATCTGCAATTTCCAAGCAAACAATTCGAATTCCATGATGCCTGCCGTGCTTACATTAAGGTCACAGGTGCACAATTTCAATACAAATCGTTCAAAGTGTTTTCCATAATGTTCAATGAATCATTCATATTATACTCTTTGCTCTATACCCTGATTAATACAAAAAACTTTCCTGAGTTAACTCTAGGTTCAATCCAAGTTCACTGATTCCCAATATTTTTAACAATTAATATTATCAACTTAACACTATACTATAATCTATAAGTTTAGTTAAATGACTTAACTGTCAGTTATACTATTAACCTATTATGATTTAACGTAATGCCTTATAACTCAGTTAAAACTTATTCTTAAACTACCAAACTTTACTATAATTCATATGTTTCATATGTCTAAACTTTAATTTTTATATGATCTAGTTATTGGACTTTAATACTATGCTATATCCTATTAAGCTAATACCTTATCGTTAATTCTTTTATAAATCGTATAGTAACTATTACACTTGAATAATGTAGCAAAAGGAAACAAAACAGCAAGCATAGATTTACGCAACTATGAGTGTATATGTATATATTTTATCCTAACAAGTCTACTCTAAAAATCAAATAGTAGCTGTCACACTCTTGA
>NW_007248779.1:76426-77504 GCF_000164805.1 Carlito syrichta
TTTACATGATTGGTAATTTCTCATAATGGGTACGGGAATACCTGGTATTGGTGGGTGCTGCCCGTGATTGACAGAAACCCACGTAATGGGTCGAGTGAAATGTTAGATAAGTTAGGTCCATACAATCTCGGTTTATGAAGTAACCTGGGCCGGCAGACAAAGGGTTACATTAGCCCTTTTAGTTTACCGATCCAGCCCAAGGCTTACTTAGGAAAGCTCGTTTGCTTAACTTTTGCATAGTCATTATGGGACAACAAAAGCCAAACTTAACAAAGTTTTAAATATGAATGCTGCGAACGCATACAGTGAATGTGGGGTAGAAAATCATATACTAATTCTGGGAATTTATAATAGCAAGCTTATAATAGCAAGGCAGTTACTTTTATAAAGGTCTTTGTTCCCTGCAGGTTTACATAGCCACTGCTGTAAATTATCACTGAGATATAAACCGGTGATAAAGCCCACCTAGAGAGGAGGTGGCTCCTCTAAGTCTGGTGCCACCTTGTAGGAATGTTTGAAAGAGGCTTATCGCTTTATCCTTTACATCCCGTTGTAAAAGCATAAGTTAGCCTACTGGTTTGGGTTTGACAATGCTTAACCCGAGGATTCTAAATACAAACACTGCTTAAAACCCGACATATGCCTAATTCTACGGGGTCTGAGGTAGGATTCAAAGTACTAAGATTTCATAAAATACATGAGGTAGTCATAAAATACATGAGGTAGGAATACACAAAATATATAGTAAACATGAGGTGGGGATATATGAAATATAGTGAACTAAACGCTGCTTTTACAGCAAATAAGTTTCTTGGTTTCTTGGGTCTCTCAATAGCATGCTCTTAACCTAAATCTATTGTTGTCCTCTCAGGCATGGTTGCTCCTGACAGTGATTTGGTAGCATCTTATAAAACAGAGAATCCTCCTCCTGCTGCAGGGCCTAAACCCATGACGGTTTTCACGCAGGTGCCGATTAAGATGTGAGGATGTGCTGCCCAGCAGTGTTGGGAATACAGAAAAAGAAGGAAAAAAAGACAGAAAAGGAAAAACATATATATCAGCACAGATTCCTAGTTCT
>NW_007248779.1:77524-79676 GCF_000164805.1 Carlito syrichta
GATAAAGCCCACCTAGAGAGGAGGTGGCTCCTTTAAGTCTGGTGCCACCTTGTAGGAATGTTTGAAAGAGGCTTATCGCTTTATCCTTTACATCCCGTTGTAAAAGCATAAGTTAGCCTACTGGTTTGGGTTTGACAATGCTTAACCCGAGGATTCTAAATACAAACACTGCTTAAAACCCGACATATGCCTAATTCTACGGGGTCTGAGGTAGGATTCAAAGTACTAAGATTTCATAAAATACATGAGGTAGTCATAAAATACATGAGGTAGGAATACACAAAATATATAGTAAACATGAGGTGGGGATATATGAAATATAGTGAACTAAACGCTGCTTTTACAGCAAATAAGTTTCTTGGTTTCTTGGGTCTCTCAATAGCATGCTCTTAACCTAAATCTATTGTTGTCCTCTCACTTATAAATTTTACTGCCATGTATGCGCACTGGTCACTAATCACATGCCAATATCATAGGTATAACTGATATCCTATGTCAGAGGCGATCTTCCAGATGGGCCTTTACAGGCCTCAGCCATGTAGCTATGATGTTGGCTCCCAACACCTAGGCTCAGACAATCCTCTTGCCTCGGCCCCCCAAAGTGCTGGTATTACAGGCTGAGCTACCACACCCGGCCAGCTGCACGTATTTAAACTGTGTAACTTGATAGATTTGATGTATGTGATATCCGTGAACTGTCACCACAGTCATGACAGAGATCATATCCGTCACCCTCAGAGCATCCTCATGGCTATTGGCAATCCTGGCTTTATCTTACTCTTCCCTCCAAGCAGCCACCACGCTCTTTTCTGTCACTATAAATTATTTTACCTTTTCTAGGGTATATAATCGGGCTCACACAGATGTAATCCTCTTGGACAGGGTGGGTTGGCTTCTTTCACTTAGAAAACTTAGTCTGAGATTCAGTCATATTGTGTGTCTATCAATAGCTCATCTCCTTTTATTGCTGAGTAGGACGTGCCACAATTTGCTTACCCATTTCTCTGTTGCTGGGCTTGGGTTGTTTCCAATTTTTGTGTTTCTTTTTCTTTTTGGCAGCTACTTTGAGTGCAATGGCCGGATCATATGGGAAGTGATGTCTAACATTTAAGGAAGCTGCCAAGCTGTTTTTGGAAGTGCGTGCACTATTTTACGTGACCACCAGCAGTGTATGAGAGTTTTGGTTTCTCCAAGTGCCTGCCACTGAGCCTGGCCAATCCTGTCTTTAAAAAAAAAAAAAAAGTGGGCAACTCCTTAGAAACCCCTCCCACTGTGGGAGCTTTTCTGTTATCTCAATAAATTCTACTTTCTCGTTAAAAAAAAAAAAAAGTTAGGCCAGACTTGGTGGCTCGGCCTGTAAATCCTAGCACTTTGGGAGGCCGAGGCGAATGGATTGCAGGTTTGAGACCAGCCCAGGCAACTTGATGAGACCTCATCTCTCATTTTTTAAAAATTAGCCAGGTGTTGTACCACGCACCTATAGTTCTGGCTCCTTGGAAGGCTGAGGAGGAAGGATCACTGGGGCCCAGAAGGCTGACGCTGTAGTGGCTGTGGGTGTGCCACCGCACTCCAGCCTGGGTGACGGAATGAGACTCCAACTCAAAAAAAAAAAAAAAAAGACGGTGAGAGGACAACAATAGATTTAGGTTAAGAGCATGCTATTGAGAGACCCAAGAAACCAAGAAATTATTTTTTGTAAAAGTAGCGTTTAGTTCACTATATTTCATATATCCCCACCTCAAGTTTACTATATATTTTGTGTATTCCTACCTCATGTATTTTATGAAATCTTAGTACTTTGAATCCTACCTCAGACCCCGTAGAATTAGGCATATGTCGGGTTTTAAGCAGTGTTTGTATTTAGAATCCTTGGGTTAAGCATTGCCAACCCCAAACCAGTAGGCTAACTTATGCTTTTACAATGGGATGTAAAGGATAAAGCGATAAGCCTCTTTCAAACATTCCTACAAGGTGGCACCAGACTTAGAGGAGCCACCTCCTCTCTAGGTGGGCTTTATCACCAGTTTATATCTAAGTGATAATTTACACGCAGTGGCTATGTAAACCTGCAGGGAACAAAGACCTTTATAAAAGTAACCGCCTTGCTTCTATAAGCTTGCTATTATAAATTCCCAGAATTAGTATATGACTT
>NW_007248779.1:79696-81822 GCF_000164805.1 Carlito syrichta
GGGTTTGCAGCATTCATATTTAAAACTTTGTTAAGTTTGGCTTTTGTTGTCCCTTAATGACTATGTAAAGGTTAAGCAAACAAGCTTTCCTAAGTAAGCCTTGGGCTGGATCTGTAAACTAAAAGGGTTAATGTAACCCTTTGTCTGCCGGCTCAGGTTACTTCATAAGCAGAGTCTTTATTGTATGGACCTAACTTATCTAACATTTCACTCGACCCATTAAGTGGGTTTCTGTCAATCACGGGCAGCACCCACCAATACCAAGTATTCCCGTACCCATTAAGAGAAATTACCCAATCATGTAAAATCAAGTTTGGAGTTCTTTCCCCTCCCTCTGTAATTGTGCATAAAAACTGCTTGCCATTGTGAATCGGGGCTCTGGTCCCTGAAGCTGCTGCTTCGGGCGTGAGCTCAGACTCGAGCCTGAATAAAGACCCTCATGTGTCTGCATCGGAGCTGGCTCTCTGTGGTCTCTATATCTCTCTCATTAGAGTCCCGGGTTCAACAGACGGGATCTCACTGTGTTGCCCAGGCTGGTCTTAAACTCCTGTCCTCAAGCAATCCTCCCACCTCAGCCTCCCAACGTGCTGGGATTACAGGTGAGAGCCAACTTGCCTGACCTATTTGCTGAAAATTTCCAGTAAGTTCCCTACATACAAACCTTCAAGTGGCGAACTTTCAAAGATGTGAAGGTGCGCTTGCATGTCCAATCACATGTTAGTTGACACGTCTGGCATACATTGTCATGTGCTGTACTGTAAGATTAAAAATGCTTTATTTTGTGTTCATTTTTTAATGTATTACGTGTAAAAATATAAACCTATTACAGCACAGTACTATATCGCTAAGGGTGTTAGGTGGGTACCTAGGCTAACTGTTGGACGTGGGACCAAATTGAACTTGTGAAGGCGCGCTCAGAATGGAACTTGTTCCTGGGTAGGGGACCTCCTGTATTTAGGAGGTTTGCAGCGATGTTCAGGGGAGAGAGGGCCCCGTGGCTTTCCTCCGTCTGCTTGTGATGGCTCTGCCGGGTTGTGGGATCGCGGTAGTCCTGGCTCCGGGCAGCGAGCTGGGAAGTTCTCCTCCTGTCCCTTGCCTGGGCCGGACACGGCCAGTGCTCGGGCATCACGGCCGATTAGCAACGGGGAAACAGGAAAAGCAGCAAGGAGGCGAGATCGCGTGGGGGACAGCGACCAGGGCATTCCGAGTCACGAGGAGCCGCAGACCCCGCCCACGCTCGCCGTCCTCTTAGCGTACGTGCGGCTTCTGGGGTGGGAATCACGGTCGCCCCAGCACGCGAGCCCGAGCGGCTCTGGCTCGCCCAAAGCCAGGCGGCGGGAGGGGCCGTCGCCGCCCAAAGCCACCGCCACTGCCTTTGCCCGCCACTTCGGGGCGGCCATGGCCTCGGACGCCAGCCACACGATGGGCCAGCCCCCTCCTCCGCCGTGGCCGCCGCTGGCTGCAGGGCGCCAGGGCAGAGCGAGGCCCTCGGCCTCGGCCGCAGAGGACGCACGTGGCTGTCGGCGAGGCGCGGCCTCCCCCGCCGGCCGTGGGCGTCCCAGCCCCCTTCTCACGGCGAGCGTGCCGGAGGGGCGTCCCACGGGCCGCGGCACGGGCGCGGGCCTGGGGTTCCCCTCGAAGAAGGAGAGGCCCCGCCTTCACAGTCCCGGAGGAGCCCCGCCCCGCGGACTCTGCCAGGGCTCGGCGCGAAACACGGGCTGTCCTGCTCCGCCCCGGCACCCGGCGCCCCCTCGGGGCAGAGAGGCCGGCACTTGCGCTCTCCGGCCCGGGCACCGCCGGGCGTCCGCCCGCGTCGACTTCCCGGGCGCGGCCCCGCCCAGCGGCGCTGAGACGCCGTCCCTCGCGCGCTCTCTCTCTCACACACACACACACGCGCGCGCGCGCGTCCTCGGGGCGGGGTGCCGCCACACACACACACGCACACACACACGTCACACACACACACACACACACCACACACACCACACACACGTCACACACACACACACACACACACACCACACACACGTCGCCGAGCTCCGCCACCGGGCGTGCGTTCCCGAGTCCACACCCGGCCGGGCGCCGTGCGGGAGCAGGGGCCGCGCCTCACGCGGCGGGCTGCGCGG
>NW_007248779.1:81964-84353 GCF_000164805.1 Carlito syrichta
AGACGGCGTGCGGACGGCCCAGCCGCGCTCGGGAAGCGGCCCGGGAGAGCCTCCGCAGACGCCTGCCGCCGCCCACTCTCCCGAGTCCGAATCGGCGGATGCGGGGCTGACACCGGGCGTGCAAGGTCCAGACACGGCCCGCTAGACACAGGCTCCCGGCTCAGGCCACGGCTGGACCCCGAGGCCCTCGTGCCCACCCCAGGCCCTGTCCGGGGCGTGTCCATGGAGGGCGACCCGAGGGGCCGGCCTCTCCGCTCGGAGGCGAGGACGGATGCCTGGGGGGCCGAGGGGGAGGAGACGGGAATCCCGCGGGAGGAGGTGGGCCCAGGGCGGGCATCCCCGAGGGCGGGCATCCCCAAGGAGGAGAAACTGCGTTCCTAGGGGGAGACTCTCACTGCAGCGTGAATCGTATTTTACGTAGTTGGGTCACTTCTCGCTTCTAACAAGGTATTTTCGACTACGCGGAAACATTTTTACCGCAGTCTCGGTGTTGTAGGGATTTACATGAGCTCCATAGGTACTGAAAACTCTCTCCCCGATTCTGAGCCCTGCAGGGAGTAGGAAGGGCCTTCGAGAGCTGGTGTTTCCCAAGAGAGACATCAGGCCAGCCTGGAGGGGGTCGAGGGCTCTGGTCCCTGTGGCCCAAGTGACGGTCCCCAAAGCTGGGGCTTGTAGACGCACACACTCAGAGTGTGCGTGGCAGCAGCACCCATCCTGGGCCCACTGGAAACACAAGCAAGCATACGGAAACGTAAAAAGTTCTCCCTCACACTCACTCTGGTACTTGGAGAAGGGAATCCACAGCCCAGCGATACCGGCACACGGGACACGGCGGAGCAATGCCAGCGCAGCAGAATCCGGGCGCCGGTTCGAGGGCTGGAAAAAAAGTCCCTGAAAAACAGACCCACCGGTGAGTGGTGGCCAGCCAAGGCAACCTGCTGCTCATTAGAAATCATCTCGCCATTGCCTTGCTAAGCTGTGCTTTGGCCACGTGCTCTTTGAGCTAGGGTCAGGTCGTTTTCTTAAGCTTCAGCCCCCTCCCCTTCCTTGGGGAGGTGAATCTCCTCTTTCTCTCTCTCTCCAATTTACTTTCCAAATAAACTATATTTTAAAATTTTTTTTTAAAAAAGGAATCATCTCATACCCCAAGATGTAATGGCTATTTTTCTGTAATTTCTTCTGTAAGTTTAAAACTTCACACTGTTTTCTGTAATTTCATCTTTAAGTTTCACACTTCACATCTGTATTAAACATCTGTATAAACAAAACTTCACACTTCACATCTGTATAAAGGTCTGTATAAACACTTCACAGATGTTGCAGACGCACACATTCAGAGTGTGCGTGGCAGCAGCGCTGATCCTGGACCCACTGGAAACACTTCACAGCTGTATAAACATCTGTATAAACAAAACTCTGAAGACATTTTCAATGGAATTATGTTGAATCTGAAGATCGATTTTTTTGAAAAATGGTAACTTTAAAATACGGCATCTTGTTGCCCAGTAAGTAGGACACACATCAGAGAAGAGTGAAAATCAATGTGGCAACCATTTTGTAGGAGGGTCAGCCATCAGAGAAGTGGGCTAGTCACTAGGACAACCATTATTGAGGAAGTCTTTCAATTCTTAAAGGAATGTGTCATGTTTATGAAATATAAGATTATTAAACAAGTTGTAAATATGTCCTGTATAATTTTTAAAAATTAATTAGGAATAAGTTCAATAAAACTTTTGCAAGTTATTATAGATTATAAAACTTCATTAAAAGATACTAAGAAAAACTGAAATAAAGGGAAAGATGTACCTTTTTTCAGGCAACAAGATGCCATATTTTTTTTTTTTGAGTTGGAGTCTCACTCTGTCGCCCAGAATGGAGTGCAGTGGCCGCTCCTGGCCACCGCAGCCTCGACCTCCTTCCGCCTCAGCCTTCCAAGTAGCCGGAATTACAGGCATGCGCCACCACGCCCGGGCTGATTTTTTGATTTTATTGTAGAGATGGGGTCTCGCTGCCCAGGCGGGTCTCGAACCCGCGGGCTCAGGCAATCCACTCACCTTAGCCTCCCACAGGCGCAGGATTACAGGCTGAGCCACCAAGCCTGGCTAAGTTCATGTCTTAGTGTCTGATAATTTTCTTCTTCCTATTTCTGGTTGGCTTTTAGGGGTAGTATTATGGGTTGGCAGCACGTGTATGGTAGGGCTTTTGACCCATCTTGTCTTTGCCTACCAGTAAAGCTGCACGATGGTTGATTAGGTGCATCCATCTTGCCACACCCTCACCTGCCCCAGGTCCTATAATTTTAAAAGCGTTAGTATGATGGTAAAAGGTGTTACCTCATCACTTTACTTTGAGAAGCCATTCTTTTAAAACAGAAGCCATACTTTTGATG
>NW_007248779.1:84373-105844 GCF_000164805.1 Carlito syrichta
TCCCAAAGGCACGGGATTACAGGCTGAGCCACCGAGCCCAGCAAGATGCCATATTTTAAAGTTACCATTTTTCCAAAAAATTGATCTTCAGATTCAATATAATTCCATTCAAAATGTCATCAGAGTTTTGTTTATACAGATGTGAATAGAAAGAATTCATCCATAGATTATTCTAGATTTTTGGCATATGTTTTCATGAATCCTATGAACAGTGGTCATCTATTTTTCCTTAGTAAATTTTTTTAAAAAAATTTTGAATAATCCCGCTCCTTTGGGAGGCTAAGGTGAGTGGATTGCCTGAGCCTATGGGTTTGAGACCCACCTGGGCAGCGAAACCTCATCTCTACAATAAATCAAAAAATTAGCCGGGCGTGGTAGCATGCGCCTGTAGTTCCGGCTACTCGGAAGGCTGAGGCGGAAGGATCGCCGGAGTCCAGCGGGTCGAGGCTGCGGTGGCCGGGAGCGGCCACTGCACTCCAGTCTGGGCGATGGAGTGAGACTCCAACTGAAAAAAAAAAAAAAAAATATTTTGAATGCGTGGGGTACAATTCAGGGTTAGGTATACAAACGTTCATCATGCAGGTACCCTTGTTGATGTGCTGTGCCCTCCCTTCCCTGGCAGTTTCCCACTGCTGCCAAGGTAAAATTCATGAATCCTTTTTTAAATTATCTTCCCTTATTGTATCAGCTAGTTCTCCAGTATAGTGTTAAACAGAAGTGTTTGATGTAAGCATTTTTATGAAGTTTCTGCCTATAAATGACATACTATTATGTACAATGTTTCCATAATATTTTAGAAATCTTTTTTTTAATGGATTAAGGAGGTTCTTCTGTATTTCTGGATTCACAAAAAGGTTTTCTCCTGGCCTGGCACAGTGGGTCAAGCCTGTAATCTCAGCACTTTGGGGGGCCAAGGTGAGAGGACTGCCTGAGCTCGTGGGTTCGAGACCAGTCTGGGCAACATGGTGAGACCTCATCTCCACATTAAATTAAAAAAAAAAACAATTAGCAGGGTATGGTAGCACGTGACTGTGGTTCTTGCTACTTGGAAGGCTGAGGTGGAAGGAAGCCTGGGCAATGGAGGTAGACTCCAACTAAAGAAAGATTTTCTTCAATTTTTGGATTCACAAGAGTTTTAAATCATGAGTTGATGCTAAAAATTTATCTACATTTTTTTCACTTTTTTTTTTTTTTGAGTTGGAGTCTCACTCTGTCACCCAGACTGGAGTGCAGTGGCCGCTCCTGGCCACCGCAGCCTCGACCTGCTGGGCTCCGGCGAGCCTTTCGCTTCAGCCTTCCAGTAGCTGGAACTACAGGCGCGCGCTACCATGCCTGGCTAATTTTTGATTTATTGTAGAGATAAGGTCTCGCCAAGTTGCCCAGGAGGGTCTTGAACCCGTGGGCCCAGGCAATCCACTCACCTCAGTCTCCCAAAGTGCTGGGATTACAGGCTGAGCCACGGAGCCTGGCCATTTTTTTCACTTTTATCGAATAGAATATAGGCCTTTAATTAAATGGTGTAATTATTACATTAATATACATTCCAGCCAGGCATAGTGACTCAAGCCTGTAATCCCAGCACTTTGGGAGCCCAAGACGAGTAAATCGCCTGAGCTCACGGGTTCAAGACCAACCCAGACCAGTTGACTAGACCTTGTCTCCACATCAGCAAAATGTTTTCCTTTGAGAACTTGTTTTCATCCAGGGAAACAAAAAACAAAAAAAGAAAGTTGCTCAGGAGCAAGATCAGGTGAATAGGAAAGGTGGGGTATGGGGGTTATGACATTTTTGGCCAAAAACTACTGAACATGGCTGGGCTTGGTGGCTTAGCCTGTAATTCCAGCACTCTGGGAGGCCAGAGCATGTGGATTGCCTAAGCCCGTGGGTTCAAGACCAGCCTGGGCAACTTATCAAGCCTCGTCTCTACAATAAATAAAAAAATTAGTCGGGCATGGTAGTGCATGCCTGTGGTTCCGGCTACTTGGAAGGCTGAGGCAGAAGGATCACTGGAGCCCAGCAGGTTGGCGCTGGGGCTGGGGCAGCCATGACCATGCCACTGCACTCCAGCCTGGGCGACGGAGTGGGACTCCAACTCAAAAAAACCAAAAAAAACTGCTGAACACCCAGTGCAGTATGAGTAAGCACATTGTCACAGCAGAAGAACCAGTCACCTGTTTGTGACAACTCAGGATGTTTCTTCTGCCTGTGGCAGAGAGGGGGCTGGTAGCAGTTAAAAGTATTCCTTTTGAAAATCAATTGACAAGCTCTGAAAACCCACCAGAACAGTTTTGTTTGAAAAAGCCAAATGGCCAAAGACTGAAGGCTCTCATGGAAATGCAAGAGTACCTAATTCACAACCTTACCGACTGCTCTCTTTATCAGTTTACAGCCCCTACTTGCCCTGCATTTCCTGGAGACCATTTGTTCTTTGAAAGATCTAATTTTGCTAAGTACAACCTTGTAAATTCCAAAGAAACTGTGTAATTGCTCAACATGACCCCCCTCCCTTACCTAAACAAAGGTATAAGACCCCTCTTCTCCCATTCTGGGGGTCTCGGCCTGGGAGCATTAGCCCGCGAGTCTGCTGGCATAATAAAGTTGCCACTTCCTATAATAGTCTCGGTGTCACAACCTCTCCATCTTCCTGCTACAAGTCTCTCACAACAACACAAGCTGGTACAGTGATGCAGATGGTCCCTAGAACACTTATGTAGTGGGGGGAGACTGTACTACAAGGGACCCAACCTCCAAAAGATAATTCTGTGTTTTGGGGGTCTCCCTCCTATTAATGACAAGAAAAGGAAAAAAAGTGAGTTTTTTTTAAAAGGGTCCTATTAGGATAGAGTTAGTTCATAAATATGAAAAGTTTACTATGTAGAAAAATTTTAAAATTTTAAATATATATGCACTTTATAATACATCTCATTATATGTTAAGCAAATATCAATAAAAATATAAAGGGACATTGAATTACTATGAGTTCTAAAGTGGCAGAGAAGGGATTGGTAGCAGTTAAAAGTGTTCCTTTTGAAAATCAATCAACAAGCTCTGAAAACCCGACTAATTCACAAATTTGCCCAGATCCCCTCTTTATCAGTTTACAGCCCCTACTCGCCCTGCATTTCCTGGAGATTTTCTTTGAAAATCTGATTTTGTTGAATACAACCTTGTGAATTCCAAAGAAAATGTGTAATCGCTCAACATGACCCCCCTCCCTTACCTAAACAAAGGTATAAGACCCCTCTTCTCTTCTCCCTTTCTGGGGGGCTCGGCCTGGGAGCATTAGCCTGCCGAGTCTGCCAGCGTAAATAAAATTGCTACTTCCTATAATAGTCTCAGTGTCACGACCTCTCTGTCTTCCCACTGTAGCAGGAAAAATAGAGAGATCGTGACACCGAAACTGTTTTTTTTTTTTTTTTTTTTGGTGAGTTGGAGTCTCACTCTGTCGCCCAGACTGGAGTGCAGTGGCTGCTCCTGGCCACCACAGCCTCAACCTGCTGGGCTCTGGCGATCCTTCCACCTCAGCCTTCTGAGTAGCTGGAACTACAGGTGCGCGCTACCACGCCCGGCTAATTTTTTGATTTATTGTAGAGATGAGGTCTCACCAAGTTGCCCAGGCGGGTCTCGAACCTGCGGGCTCAGGCCATCCACTCACCTCAGCCTCCCAAAGGCGTGGGATTACAGGCTGAGCCACCGAGCCCGGCTCACCGAGACTATTATAGGAAGTGGCACTTTATTATGCTGGCCATACCAGCGGGCCCTATGGTCTAATGCGTTCAAATCGAGCGCCCCAGAACAGGAGAAGTGGGGTCTTATACCCTCGTTTAGGTAAGGGAGGGAGTCGTGTTCAGTGATTACATATTTCCTTTGGAATCTTACAATGTTGTACTCAACAAAATCAGATTTTTCAAAGAACGAATGGTCTCCAGGAACTGCAGGGTTGTAAACCATCAACTTCAGAAGGGGGGTTTTGGATAAGTCTGAATTAGTTACTCTTTTGCATTTCCATGAAATGGCCAGTCTCTAGCCACTTGGCTTTTTTTTTTCTTTTTGAGTTGAAGTCTCACTCTGTCACCCAGACTGGAGTGCAGTGGCTGTTCCTGGCCACAACAGCCTCGACCTGCTGGGCTCTGGCGATCCTTCTGCCTCAGCCTTCCAAGTAGCTGGGATTACAGGCATGTGCTACCACCCCTGGCTGATTTTTTGATTTATTGTAGAGATGAGGTCTTGCTGCCCAAAGGGGTCTCGAACCCGCAGACTCAGGCAATCCACTCACCTCAGTCTCTCAAAGGCGCAGGATTACAGGCTGAGCCACCGAGCCCGGCTCACTTGGCCTTTCTTAAAACCTGCCTGGCATCTAGCGGGTCTTTAAAGCTTGCAGCTTGCCTTTCTAAAGGAAATACCTTTAACTGCTACCAACCCCCCTTTCTGTTACAGGGTTAGTGGGAGACATTTTGTCATCCCAGTTGATTGCCATGAGGCCAACTGCTGATCCTGAAGCAGCTACATGTGTTTCTGCGTTTATTCACTCAATCATACAAGAAATATATTTGAGCATTTGCCACATCCTGCCACACCACTACACTAAAACTGATGAAATAAGTAGACACAATTAATAAGAATATATGATATTTTCTGCAAATGAACAATCTTGATTTAGCAAACATTCATAGAAGACTTCACTCCCCAAAAGCGTTATTTTGATGCACACATGGAATGTTTACAAACTTTCTCCAGGTACAAGGACGTAAAATGGTTTTTATTTATTTATTTATTTATTGAGTTGGAGTCTCACTCTGTCACCCAGACTGGAGTGCAGTGGCCGCTCCCGGCCACTGCCGCCTCGACGTGCTGGGCTCCGGGGATCCTTCCGCCTCAGCCTTCCAAGTAGCCGGAATTACAGGCGCGCACTACCATGCCCGGCTGATTTTTTAATTTATTGTAGAGATGAGGTCTCACTGCCCAGGCGGGTCTCGAACCCACAGGCTCATGCAATCCACTTACCTCAGCCTCCCAAAGGTGCGGGATTACAGGCTGAGCCACTGAGCCCGGCATAAAATGGTTTTTAGAAAGTCCCCTGAGGTCACCCAAGGATCCAGCCCCCCTGGTGCCTCTGCCGTCCCCTCGCCCACCTCCTATGCCTACCGGGGCTTACACCTCTCGATTCAGGCTGGAGAGCTGGATGGAACATGCGATGCCCAGCAGTGTCTTGGCCTGTGATGGAGGTCTGCACACCACACATGGCATGCCTGTCTGCATTCACCTTGGAGTCTGAAGGTAAATCACATCCTTGTGGGCCTTTCCACTTCACTGCAGGCTGGGGGAACCAACCCCAGGATGGGCAGAACAGCGTGCCTCCACCAGCCAGGCCCATGATGGAAATGAGAGAAGATGAGCCTAGCCCTGGGAAGAAAACAGGGGAGCAGCGGAAGCAAAGACCATGTTACAAGGCCACGGCTCTTCTGAGCCAGAGCTGCCAAGCCCATGGCCATGACAGTTCGCCTCTCACTCTCCGCTTCTCTCTTCTACACACACTTGCTCTCCCTCACCAGGAGACAGCAGGAGTGAGCTTGGGCAGGCAGCTTCAACTCAAACCAGCAGCACTAGACGGAATCAGTGGGAGCCCCAGCATCACCAAATAAACCAAGCACCCCAAAGAGTGGAACAAAGGCTCTGAAAGTCAAATTGTCTTTGGAAGCACAACTGATAAAAGCAGACCAGGGATCTGAGTGCCAAACTGAAAAGAGATGACTGCCCTCTAAAACAGAAACTTGAAATGTAATTCTGAGTCTCCCCACGTAACAACCAAAATATCCAGGTTCTAATTTAAAATAACCCATCACAGGAAGAATAAAAAAAAATGTTCTCCTGAATGATAATAGAGAATAGACCAATGAATCAGATGTTGGAATTATCTGACAACGACTTCTAAATAATGATCACTAAAATGTTTCATCAAATAATTACAGTTTCTCTTGAAACAAATGAAAAAATATCTCAGTAAAACAATTTTTTAAAAAGAACCAAATGGAAATGTATTATGCAACTGAAAAACACAATAACATAAAAAACAACTCTTTGCATGGGTTCAATACTGAGTGGAGATGATAGAGACTAGTGTCAGTGTGCTTGAAGATATATCAATAGAGTTCGCCAAATCTGGACAACAGAAAGAAAATGGGTTTAAAAATACATAAAAAGAATCCACATAGCCAGGCACTTTGGGAGGCCGAGGTGAGGGGATTACCTGAGCCCATGGGTTTGAGAACAGCCTCGGCAACTTGGTGAGACTTCTCTCTACAATAATTCTACAATAATTTTAAAAATTAGCCAGGCATGGGGGCGCGTGCCTGTAGTCCCAGGTGTAAGGGAGCTACAACCCTCACTAACCCCTCCCCACCCCTTTCCCCCTAGTCAGCACAGGAAACTGCCCCTCAGGCCTGTTTTGACCTTGCAAAGCAGGAAGGCCCTGCTCTAACTCCGCCTCAAGCTTGTCTTTTTTTTTGAGTTGGAGTCTCACTCCGTTGCCCAGACTGGAGGGCAGTGGCCGCTCCCGGCCACCACCGCCTCAACCTGCTGGGCTCTGGCGATCCTTCCGCCTCAGCCTTCCGAGTATCCTCAACTACAGGCGCGCGCTACCATGCCCAGATGATTTTTGATTTATTGTGGAGATGAGGTTTCGCCAAGTTGCCCAGGCGGGTCTCAAACCCGCAGGCTCAGGCAATCCACTCACCTCAGCCTCCCAAGGCGCAGGATTACAGGCTGAGCCACCGAGCCGAGCTCAAGCCTGTTTTAGTGTTAAAAAACAGGAAGACTATGCCCCAACCCCCCTGGGCTAACTCACAAAGAAAGGTCTCCCACCCCCGGCTTCCCAAGGAGCCCCCAGCACCCAGACTCACAAAGATGGAAACGGAAGACCCACTGACTTCTCAGGGAGCCCTTTTCCCCCACCCCAAGCTCAGCTGCTTGCAAGAAATTTTCCACTCCCGACCCCCTTACACTATGGGCATATAAAAGACCGTCCCTGCTTCAAGTCAGGACTGAAGACACTTTGGTGTCAGCCCAGGCGCTTTACTTTAATAAACTCCTTTGCCTGAACATAGAGCACGTGCACCTTTTTCAGCAAACCTTACACTAGCTACTTGGAAGGCTGGGGTAGAAGGATCGATCGCCTGAGCCCAGCAGGTCAGCCCGGTGACAAGACTGAGACTTCAACTCAAAAAATAAATAAAGTGGTTTTTTTCAGAGTGCTTTTGGGCAGAAATGTTACTGTGCTCCCAACAGGTAATTAAACCAATAAAATTGTTCTTTAGAGAAGATGCTAGAGTTATAAGTGAAATATTGATAGGTACTTTATCAATTTCATAGTAATGTCTATGAAATCATTTATTAAGGATAAGCTGCTGGGCCCACACCTGTAATCCCAGCACTTTGGGAGTCAGAGGCGAGAGGATTGCCTGAGCCTGCGGGTTCAAGACCAGCCTGGGCAACTTGGCGAGACCTCATCTCTACAATAAATCAAAAAATTAGCCAGGTGTGGTGGCACATGCCTGTGGTTCCCGCTAGTCAAAAGGCTGAGGCGGAAGGATCACCAGAGCCCAGCAGGTTGAGGCTGCGGTAGCTGGGACCGTGCCACTGCACTCCAGCCTGGGTGACAGACTGAGATTCTGACTAAAAAAAAAAGGAAAAGAAGGGTGGGATCACAACATCAATAAGGGTGCCTGATCTCAAACCAGGCAAAGTGGGGACCAAAGAGAGGCCCAAATATTGTACCTCACATCTTTAAAATAAAATATTTAAAAAATAAGTAAGTGATTATTGCTTAAAAAAAAAAAAGATAAAATAAAAAGAAGGTCCCAGCTGGGCTCGGTGGCTCAGCCTGTAATCCTGCACCTTGGGAGGCTGAGGTGAGTGGATTGCCTGAGCCTGCGGGTTCGAGACCCGCCTGGGCAACTTGGCGAGACCTCATCTCTACAATAAATCAAAAATCAGCCGGGCGTGGAAGCGCACGCCTGTAGTTCCGGCTACTCGGAAGGCTGAGGCGGAAGGATCGCTGGAGCCCAGCAGGTCGAGGCTGCGGTGGCCGGGAGCGGCCACTCCACTCCGGTCTGGGCGACAGGGTGAGACTCCAACTCAAAAACAAAAAAAGAAGGTCCCGGTGGGTCTGAGTCCCAGCCGCCTACAGTCCTTCCAGCTCAGCTCTCTCTGCTCCTCCATCTTGCCGCCTGGAATCGCCCTTTGAACACACACCTGAAGACAAGCCCTTGTCTCTGGACCACTTTGGGGCATCCAGCCGGAGTGAGGAGCCTGCGGTCGGTGCTGCCTTCAGGCCCATGTGGGCACATCTTCGGAGTCTGTCCCTCTGGCCGCCGGCGCTGCTGGCATTCATTTCGTCTGCAGCAGTGGGCCTCCCTCTTTTCCCTGCCCCCGGGGTCAGGGAGGAAAGATTGTCGGTTGCTGAACACATGCCATTCGCCAGCGCGGCTCCATACAGCAGCAGTCCTGTTGGAAGTGGGGTTCTTGCCACGTCATCATGAGCTCATGGGCGCCTGAGGAAGTTATGAGCCACAAAACGCGTCAGCAGAGAAGATGGGTTTTTTTTTGAGTCGGAGTCGCACTCCATCACCCAGGCCGGAGTGCAGTGGCACACTCATGGACACCCAGAGTCGACCTGCTGGGTTCCAGCGATCCTTCCATCTCAGCCTTCCAAGAAGCCAGAACTACAAGCATGTGCCACCACGCCCAGATGATTTTTGATTGATTGTAGAGATGAGGTCTTGCCCAGTTGCCCGGGAGGGTCTCGAACCCGTGGACTCAGGCAATTCACTCACCTTGGCCTCCCAAAGAGATGGGATTACAGACTGAGCACCAAGCCCAGCCAAAGATGAAATTTTTAAACGAAAAAGTCTCTGCCTCTGCGGGCATTTCCATGAGGCCCACTGCCTCTCGGGGAAGCAGCAAGCAGTTGAAGAAGGTCAGCAGGAAGCAGGTGAGGATGAACTCCGAGGGAGGGCCTCTTCTGAGTGACACTCAGGGATTTTGTTGCGGGAACATGTTGCATGCTTGAAAAACCCACATTTCCCTTAGCTTATCTTTGCTCGGCAAAACCGATGCAGGTGGACAGGCGGCATGACTGAGCCTGAGCAGGCCACCAGTGAACCTCTCATGGGTGGACACCGACTGCCCAAAGACCTCCAACCTCCCCCATCCTCAGTGAGCTGTATTCAATTACTCAACTTCCTGTGCTTCAGGTGTTGCAGGTAACTGGGAGGAGGAAGAAAAGGAACTTCGGCTCAGAAGAGGCCAGCTTCCAGCTCATTCCTTAACGGAAGGTCTGGACACCTTCCCCACGTTCAGGTCTCACGCCACAGGCTTCCAACTCAGAGCGCCCCAGACAGACACATGGTCTTCGCTCCAAACTTCCTAAGTTGTGTCTCATTCCCCTGCGGCTCTCAAGTCAGAACCGTGGCGGTTCTACCAGGGGCCTCGCTGCCGAGGCTCACAGCCCCTCTGGAACAAACACCGCCTGCATTCCCTCGAACATCTTCGGGGCACCCCAGCCCCGCGTGTGTCTTCCCGTCAGTCCCATTATTTCTGGGCCACGGTTGCAGTTTCCGCAGTCCTCTGGGCCGCTTGGTAACCACCCCCCCCCTCACCTCCCACCCCTGTCTTGGTCAATGACTGTCTGGGGCAGAGAAGGGGGGAATGCCAGCAACCAGGGCGGCCCGCCCCATCGTGCCACGACCCTTGGAGCTGAAGAACTCCAAGTGTTAATCCCCAGAAATGGACAGAGGGCGGCCCAGCCCGGGCCGCTGACCGGAGCCCAGCCCAAGGAGACCGAGAGCCCACCCGAGCACGAGGGCCGTGGCTGCTCCTGTCCATGGATCTCACGCTGTGGGTCGGAGGGCAGCAGGCTGGACGAGAAAATCCATGGAGAGAAGCGACGTCAGGCGAGCTGTGCTGCGGCAGGAGTCGAGGAGAGGGTCAGCGAGAGCCGAAGACAGGTGGCGTCACTCTTCCTCCGGTCCCGTGACACAGACATGGTCGTCTGTGCTTGGTGGGTGGGGACTCCAGGCTTTAAACCACACTTACTGGCAGGCCACAAGCCTGTGTCTCTGAGCAGGGAAGCAGCGACAGAACGTAGGATGGGGCTCCGAGGTCAAGACTGTGCCCCGGGCGGGCAGGATGTGAACGCCAGGCCAGGGGCAGAGAAGTGTTCATGTCACCTGGCAGGCAGAGCGGTATGGCGTGTGGGGATCTCAGTCCTGAAAGAGAAGCTGTCCCGACACGGGGTGAGGGGGCGTCCAGGCACACGGCCAGCATTCCACGAGAAGTCACCAGGGCCAGTGAGGCCAATGTTCCTGGCTCCGCCTGACGTGACCCTGCTCCCCGCCCCCCGTCTTGCGTTCAGGACAGGACTCTGATCACAAGCTGGGGAACAGCCTGCTAGAACAAGACAGGGCCTTGGTCTCCAAAGTGCTGGGGAGGGGCCAGAGCAAGGCCAGGCCCCGGGGAGCGGCTAAGATCCAGTCATCCAGTCCTTCCTTGGTACCTGAGCCGAGCACCCCACAAAGCACGGAGAGACCCACAAAGTGTGACCACTCACTGGATCAAAAAAGCAAATGTCCATAGCTACTCTGACAAAGGACACATCATTTTACCATAGTTCAACTAAAGTTAAAAAAAAACTTAAAAAGAAGGGAAATCCTATACACTTAGAAACTGTTCATGATACAATTTGAAATTGTGTCCCAAAAATATCATAATAGCAGCCGGAAAGTATTTAGAATGAAACAAGGATGAAAACACACCATTTTGGTCAAAATTCAAAACACTGATGACACCAAATGCTGACAAGGCACGAAGCAACAGAAATTCTCCTCCCTTGCTGGTGGAAAGCAAAATAGAGCACCCACTTTGGGAGTCATTTTCGCAGTTTCTCGTAAGGCTAAACATAGCTTTACCAGATGAATAAGTGAAAGGCTCCTTGATATTTACCCAAAGACGTGGACAACTTACATCCACACGAAAATCTGCACACAAATGTTTACAGCAGCTTTCTCCATAATTGCCCAAACTTGCAAGCAGCCAAATGTCCTTCAGGAGGTGAATGACTGTATAAACACGGGTAACTCCATACAATGAAATATTATTCAGCACTGGAAGAACTTTAAATGCATACTATCAAGTGAAAAAAATGTCTTCGGAAGCTACATATTGTAGGATTCCAAATGTATGACATCCTGAAAAAATTACAAAGATAATAAAAAGATCAGTAGTTGTCAGGGGTTTGGCTGGGGAGAGGGATGAATGCATGGGGCGCCAGGGACTTTGGAGCAGTGAAACTATTCTCAATGATATTATGATGGTGGAGACATTGTATCAGGAATTTGTCAAAACCCATAAAATATACAACACGATGAATGAACCCTAATGGAAACTATAGAGTTTATTTTTTATTTTTTAATTTTTTAATGTTTTGAGTTGGAGTCTCACGCTTGTCGCCCAGGCTGGAGTGCAGTGGCACACTCACAGCCACCGCAGCCTCAACCTGCCAGACTTAGGTGATCCTTCGGTCTTAGTCTTCCAAGTAGCTGGAACTACAGACACACACCACCACGTCCAGCTAGTTTTTGTGATTTACTATAGAGAAGAGGTCTCACCAAGTTGCCCAGGCTGGTCTCAAATCCCTGGGCTCAGGCAATCCTCTCACCTCAGCCTCCCAAAGTGCTAGGATTATAGGCTGATATGGAACTCTGTATTTTCTGCCTATTTTCTGTAAACCTAAAAGTGCTCTAAAAATGGTTAATCTTTTTTTTTTTGAGTTGGAGTCTCACTCTGTCGCCCAGACTGGAGCGCAGTGGCCACTCCCAGACACTGTAGCCTCGACCTCCTGGGCTCTGGCGATCCTTCCGCCTCAGCCTTCCAAGTAGCCGGAATTATAGGCATGCGCTGCCACGCCCGGCTGATTTTTTGATTTATTGTAGAGATGAGGTCTCGCTGCCCAGCGGGTCTCGAACCCGTGGGCTCAGGCAATCCACTCACCTCAGCCTCCCAATGGCGCAGGATTACAGGCTGAGCCACCGAGCCCGGCTAATAATCAATTCTTTGAATGAGAAATAGTACATTTTAAAAGCTGTATGATACATATAACAGTTCTTAGACAGAAATGCTTATCTTTAAGTGTTTATATTAGAAAAGACAGAGTCTGACTCAAAAAACAAAAGCAAATGGTGCAAGTGGACTTGGGCAGTAAACAAACAATTTTCATTCATTAAATGGGGCAAGAGCCCGCGAGGGGTGGGGGCTGGATGCTGGAAGCGCAGAAGGGAAGGACACACACTGACCAGGTTTGGGAGGATTCCAGCAGAGGAGACACCTGGCTGATCCTTGAGGCTGAAAAGATATAAGCAGGGAATGAGGGTCATTACGGTTAATGACAGGAAAGGATGGAGCAATAGTGCATATTTGGAAAACGGCAAATAAATTATCAGAGTGTAATGAAACGTTCATGTAAGGGATGGTCAAAAGAGCAGACTAGGAAGGTAAGGATGGGGGAGACCCCTCATAAAAGGTCTTGGGTGCTAAGCTCTCACATTTAGCAATATCCTCAAGTACAGGGAAGCTTCTGACACATTTTAAGAACAAAAAATAATGTGATTGGCTCTGCACTTGGAACCATCACCTTGTCAAAAAATTGTAAGTAGCATGGGTCTTATGAGAAAAAGACAAGAGGAGAACCTACTCCCAACACCCTAGTAAGAATAACATCGAAGCCTATCCCGTTAGGTCAGGAGCTTGGCAAGGCTGCCCAATAGCATTATGCTTCACTGTATATGGAGGTTGAAACTAGCACATTAAGGCAAAGAAAATGAATGGGTGTAAAACAACTGAAAAGCAAAACCCAGTACAGCTATTGTTTTTCAGATGATTTATTTTGAGCATAGAAAATCAAAAGGAATACAAAGACAAACTATTTTAGACAAAAAACCTACTTTGCTGATGATATAATTGGAGTTTTTAGCAAAATTTTGGGGTACAAAATATGTTAACATGTAAAAATAAATGTCAGTATCCAAAACTGACATTTAAAAAGTTACAATCTATAGAATCATAAAAGTGATCTAATACCTAGGGGTACTATAACAAAAACTATATACAAATATAATTTTGTGATAGAAATGATAATTCTTTATTAAAAGTTCCTTTACAAAACCTACATAGAAGACTATAAATGATTTGTTGGTTTGTAGGATGGAAGGTTCAAGGTTGTAAACATCGATTCCCTGCAATCCCAATGAATCAAAACCACAACTAGTTCCTTTTGAAACACAGAAAACTGATTCTAAAAATTTATGTGGAGATTTATGTGGAAATATAAAGAGTAAAGAATAACCAAGATAAAAATAGTTTGGGAGGATTCATCACATCAAGATTTGTTATCAATTTATTGTAATGAAAAAGTATGGTATTGATACAGGATTAATAAATGAGAACAAAGGAACAAAATAGAGGCTTGACTCAGATCTATATATGAATGGTTGACACATGCCAGTAATGGGCTAGAAAGAGTCACCTTTTCAGTCAATGCTGCCAGAACAACTGGGTTAGTAAAAGGGAAATTTAAATTGTCCTAATATATCACACTGTATATTCTAGGGTATTCAAAAAAGATAATACACCATGATCAAGTGGGATTTATACTAGGGATGCAAGGATGATTCGATGTATACAAATCAATAAACATAATATAGCATATCAACAGTATAAAGGACAAAAACCATATGGTCATCTCAATAGATGCATAAAAAGTGTCTAATAAAATTCAACAATCTCTTATAACAAAAACTCAACAAACTAGGCACAGAAGAAACATACCTCAAAGAAAAACGGTCATATATGACAAACCCACAGCCAATATCATACTGGTTAGAGAAAAGTTGAAAGCCTTTCCTCTAAAAACTAGAACAGGACAAGAATACCCACTTTCACTATTCTCATTTAATATAGCACTGAATGTTTTGGCCAGAGCAATCAAGCAAGAGAAGAAATAAAAGACATCCAGACTGGGAAAGAGAAAATCAAATTGTCCTTCTTTGCTGATGATATAATATTATATTTAGAAAAATCTAAGGACTCCCCCCCCAAAACTCTTAGTTTTGGCAAATGAATTCAGTAAGGTTGTAGGATACAAAATAAATGTTCAAAAATCAATAGTGTTTCTATGCACAAATAATGAGCTAGATGAGAAATAAATCAAGAAGTTAATCCCATTTACAATACTTACCAAAAAAAAAAAAATCCAGGAATAAATTTAACCAAGGAGGTAAAATATCTCTACAAGAAAAACTATAAAACACTGATGAAAGAAATTGAAGAAGATACAACTGAAAAAAACATTCCATGCTTATGGATCAGAAGAATTAGTATTGTTAAAATGATGATATTGTCCAAAGTCATCTACAGATTCAATGTAATCTCTATCAAAATACTGTCATTCCTCACATAATGTTTCTAAAAATTCTAAAATTCATATGGAACCAAAAAAGAACTTAAACAGTCAAAGCAATCCTGAGCAAAAAGAGTAAAACTGGGAGCATCACATTACCTAGTCAAATTATATTATAAAGTTATAGTATAATATTGCTATAAAGATAGACCAATGGAACAGAATAGAGAACCCAGAAAAAAGCCAACTGATCTTTGACAAAGCCTTACATGGACAAGAACTTAAATTGTGGAAGACATATCTTCTTCAATAAATGGTGCTGGGAAAACTGGATAGCCACATGCAGAAGAATGAAACTGAGACCCTATCTCTCACCATATACAATAAACAACTCAGATTTGATTAAAGAGTTAAATGTAAGACCCGAAACTATAAAAATACTAGCAGAAACTCTAAGGGAAAGTCCTCTGGACATTGGTCTAGGCAAAAAATTACTAAGACCTGGAAAGCACAGGCCACAAAACAAAACCGATTAAGGGACCGTCTGTCTCTGATGAAAGACTTTCAAGGTGATGACCTTGAGCATCAGGATCAAAGAGACCAGGCAGTGTGCCTCCTGGCTGAGAAGATGCTTTTGACGGTCTTAGAGAGACTCCAGTTTTAAGCTGTTTTATCTGGCAGTGGAATTTTAAATTTTATTCATTAGTTGGTTGGCTGGGTTGTAGCTGGCCCTCTGACCTAGCCACCTCTTCAGTGCCTCTGCGCTCTGGTGGGCCACGGCTTCCTGACACAGTCCTGCTTTCAGGTAATGGGAATCACTGAAGGGTGTGCCCAGACACACGCCACAGCAGACAAGAAATTAGAATCCAGAGACGCACGGGGCAAGGCTCTGGAGCCAGCCTGGGTGGAACCCCCTCCCAACACCCGCCAGCTGCGTGGCTCCCGTGCCTCGGTTTCCTTACCCACGATTTGGACCTATTAGGAATAATAATAGTCATACTGTGGTATAGGTAAGTGCTCGGCAGAGGAAGGGCCCGATTCATGTTTGTTTTTGTTTCTGTGGGCACAGGCACATGTGTGTGTACGCATGAGCATGTGTGTGTGTCTACAGTCTCCTGCCCTGCAGCCTCGGTGACGGCAACACATGAGTGCATGGCGCGGAGAACTGCGGTCCTGGAACACGTGCCTCCAACCCCTGCCCCCGGGAAGTGGCCGCCTCCCCCATTCAGGGAAATGGGAGCAAGAGGCCCCACCCCCACGGGGCCTGTCTTGTGCCCACAGATGCCTCGTGGGAGGACCCATGTCACCACCTACCGCCCTCTTGACTACCTCCTCGGAGCCCAGCCCCTGTGGGAGCCACGCAGCAGGTGGGTATTGGGAGGGGGGTCCTCCAAATGGACTCACCAACTCGGCTGAGCCTCTCTGGCTTTGGAAGGCGTTTGCTGGGTGCTGACATGCTCTCCTGGCTTTGTCCTCACAGGCGATGTCCCTGTGAGGACGCTAACTGGCGTCTGGAGTCCAGAAGAAAAGACTGAGACGCAAAAGAAGGAACGGGCGATGGGAGGAAGCTCATAGCCAGTGTGGACTCCGGGTGGAACTCCGCCACGCTGCTTCTCAGACTGTCACCGACACGCTTGCAACCCTTAGCTTCAAGGGTGAATCAGGACTGATCACCCAGAGCCTGGACCCCATCTAAGGCCTCGGCCCATGCTGGCTACTGTGTGAATATGATTCAGTGACTGCGGCTCCAACAAGCCCTCTCCAGGAGGCCGGGCCTCCTCCCTCTGAGGCCCCCTGAAGCACACATGGGGTTTCCCGGAGGCCAAGGCCACCAGTACCTCCAGAGCCTCACGGGCACTGCCCCTCCCTGCTTGGGTTCTGTCAGCCCAGGCCCCTCCCAGCCCAGGGGCCCCTGGGATCCTCTCCTGCTCCTTAACTCACCCACACACCCCCTCTCACCCTCCTGTTGCTGTTGCTGCCTCATGACTCAGTGGCTTTTAAAGCCCTGGATCTGGCCGGGTGCAGTGGCTCAAGCCTGTCATCCCAGCACTTTGGGAGGCCGAGGTGAGAGAATTTCCTGAGCCCACAGGTTTGAGGATGGCCTGGGCAACTTGATGAGACCTCATCTCTACAGTCAATCAAGAAAAATTAGCTGGGCATGGTGGCACATGTCTGTGGTTCCAGCTACTCGGAAGGCTGAGGCAGATGGATTGCTTGAGCCCAGCAGGTTGAGGCTGTGGTGGCCGTGAGAATGCCACTGCACTCCAGCCTGGGTGACAGAGTGAGACTCTGACTCAAAAAAAAAAAAAAGACCTCCGTCCACACTCTGCCTATAGTGTCATTGATAGTGTGACCAGGGCCCACAGTGACAGGGCACCGGGAACAGGAGCTTCCTCAAAGTCTGCAGGAAGAAAACCAAGCTGTGGGGACAGAAAGAAGAATGGAGGGGGCCAGAGAGAGACGCCCCCCTCCCAGGAGGGAAACCAATTTGGGGGGCAGAAGGGGGGATGGGGGTGGAGAGAGACACCCTCTCCATGCAGGAGGGAAACCAAGCCATAAGTCAGAAGGGGACGGGCGGTGGGTGCTGCAAACGAGAGGCCCGCCATAGTCTCCCCACTGAGTACGCTGTGAGGAGGGAAAGGCCCAGGCTGCAGTCTCTGGAAGAAGAGAGAAAGTGGATGTTTGGAAGGTGGAGAGAGAGCAGAGATGCTGACTTCTGTCTCAAGGGCACCCCACCGACTGTGGGAAGCTTGACAGGTTGATGTCGGTTCCTCCCACTGTTCGGGCCAAGAAACTGAGGTCCAGTCTATGCTGTGACTTGAATTTCCTCAGTTCAGAAAATGTATTCCCCCCAACCATGTCTTCTTTAATCCACCCTCAAGAGGTGAATACGTTACTGCCACAATCACTAAAAGACATGCTCCCAACATCATTTTCTTCCTACCAACTAAACTTCTGTAACAGCCTACTCGTTCAACTTTCCACAATAATTTCACCCAGAATAATCTTGTTTCTGTTGACCCCACTTAATGAAACTTCTCTTGCCATGGGCTCCAGTGATCTCCTTAGTTACCAATTTGCTCTTCCCTTATTACTTGATTTATAGCACATGACACTGCAGACCATCTGGGATTCTCTTTGGAGCTTGGTGACATCACTCCTGTACCTTTTCTTTTTCTTTTTTTTTTTTTGAGTCGGAGTCTCACTCGGTCGCCCAGACTGGAGTGCAGTGGCTGCTCCCGGCAATCCACTCACCTCAGCCTCCCAAAGGCGCGGGATTGCAGGCTGAGCCACCGAGCCCGGCACTCCTGTACCTTTTCTACCTAAAGCGTCATTCCTTTTTATCTTAGTTCAATTCCTTCTCCTCCATCAACATCTTACATACTGATGCTTTCCTGGGGTTTATCCATAGTTTCTTTGTTGCTCATTCTAATCTGTACACTCTCCTAGCCAACTTCACATGCTGTGCTTTTCACTAACAACTATATGTTAATTATTCCTAACTCTAGATATCCAGCTCATATTTTCCGTTTAGATTTGGGCGACCAATTTAACACATATAAAAATCAAACTTGTTTGCTCCTGTATTGCCGATCTTGGTGCACTGCACCACCATCCATCCAGGTAACAAAGGCAGAAACCTGGGAGTTAATCCTCTCTTCTCCTCACTCACCTTCCCAATGAGAAGATTACAAAAACCATGCCTTTTCCTAACTACATTAGTATCTGTCACATGTTCTTTGCCCCACTATCCTTAGAGTCTCCTTCACCTGTCAAATTACTGTAACATCCTATACCACTAGCCTTCAGGCTGTTCAGCAATCACCACCTCCTAAATTAACCCGCTATACATTGTTGCCAGAAAAGTTTCCCTTACTTAAAATCTTTATTGATGCTGTAATTTCCTGAGTATGGAAAAAAGGCCATTTGCCACTAATCACCACCTTCTTCTCAAGCTTCATCTTTCTCGATCACTTATAAGAGATTCTCTACAAAGATTGTCACCCACCCACATCTTTGCATAGAATCTCACCTTCTAGGAAGTCAAGAGGCTGGCATCACTGGAGTGGTGGCGCAGCTGTTTCCCCCGACTATACGAGAGCATCAGGAGCCGTGTGTTCTGTTTAAACCTGTGGTTGCCGCTCAAAAAATAAAGATGCAGACCCCAAATCAGCGGTTTATACATTTGTCATGCAAGAATCGTGTACTAAAGAAGAGAGAGAAGCTGTGTTGATCAGCGGCTTCAGTGAAGGCTGAGAACAGTAGAACAAAGTTGCAAATGATATAGAGCTTCTAACCATTCCATGTCAGAAGAGACTTCTGTAATGAAAAATATGCCTTTGCTCAGTAAATCACACAAAAATCCAGCAGAAATTGTAAAAATTCTGAAAGACAACATGGCTATTTTGGAAAAGCAAGACAAGAAGATGGACAAGGCTTCAGAAGTGTTGAAGTCCCCGCAGGCAACGAAAGCCATTGTGTGTGGTGTGAGTGACAAAGAGCCACCAACAGAAGTGGTAGCTCAGCGAGCGCAAGAACTCTGCGATAGCGGGCTGCTGGTGACGCTGATCGCTGGTCTACAGCAGATAGACTTGGAGGGAAGCAAGGTGGGACCCAGATATCTAACAAAATCCTGAGAAGGCAGATAGGAACTCAGAGTTCTGCTGTGGAGTACATCAGTGCCCATCCTCCTATTCTGTTTATGATCCTCCAAGGATAGGAAGCCCCACAGATTGCCTTACGTTGTGGGATCACGCTGAGAGAATGCACCTGGCATGAACCACTTGCCAAAGTCACCTTCTTTTCAATCAATTCCGAGACTTCTTTAAGTATGTGCAGTTGTCAACATTTGATATTGCCCAAGATGCCTTTGCTACTTTTAAGGATTTACTAACCAGACGTAAAGTGTTGGTAACAGACTTTTTTTTTTTTTTTTTTTGAGTTGTAGTCTCACTCCATCGCCCAGGCTGGAGTGCAGTGGCACGCATGCTCATGGCCACCCCAGTGTCGACCTCTGGGCTCTAGCGATCCTTCTGCCTCAGCCTCCCAAGTAGCCAGAACTACAGGCGTATGCTACTGTGCCCGGCTAATTTTTGACTTATTGTAGAGACGAGGTCTCGCCAAGTTTCCCAGGCTGGTCTCGAACCTGCAGGCTCAGGCAGTCCACTCACCTTGGCCTCCCAAAGTGCTGGGATTACAGGCTGAGCCACCGAGCCTGGCCAATAGCAGACTTCTTAGAACAAAATTATGACACTATTTTTGAAGACTATGAGAAATCGCTTCAGTCTGAGAATTATGTGACCAAGAGACAATCTCTAAAGCTGCTAGGTGAGCTGATCCTGGACTGCCATAATTCACCACTATGACAAAATATACACGCAAGCCAGAGAACCTGAAACTAATGATGAACCTCCTTCGAGATAAAAGACCCAACATCCAGTTTGAAGCCTTTCATGTTTTTAAGGTGTTTCTGGCCAGTCCTCACAAAACACAGCTGATGGTGGAGATTCTACTGAAAAATCAACCTAAGCTCACTGGGTTTCTGAGCAGCTTCCAGAAAGACAGGACAGATGATGAGTAGTTCGCTGATGAGAAAAGCTACTTGATTAAACAGATTCAGGACCTGAAGAAAACAGCTCTTTAAGATCTCACCGTCTCCTGCCACAGTCACTCCTCTCATTTGCCCAGTTTGTTCATTGTCATTTCAAAGAGGCATCATCCTTGGAGAGGCATTGGAGATGCCTATTTTTTATCAATTAATTGTTCAGGGTAGATGGAATACAAACATTTGAATGGAAAAATGAGTATCTCACTTCCTGGGGAACTCCTATTTTTCTTCCAAAACTGGGCTAGGTCACCACTGTCTCCAGAATGCTGTCAGTTCTCTCCTAGCTGCCTCCATTCCTTCTTTGAGCATCTTGTGAAACTCTCCGCATTTGTGATTCGGTCTGTGGCCTGTTAGGAACGGGGCCGCACAGCAGGAGGTGAGTGGCCAGGGACTGGAGCGCTACCTCCTGACAGATCAGCAGCGGCATTAGATTCTCACAGGTGCACAAATCCTATTGTGAACTGCACACGCGAGGAACCTAGTTTGCCTGGTCCTCGCGAGAATTTAATGCCTGATGATCCTGATGATTCCTCTCTCCCGTCCGTGGGAAGAATGTCTTCTACAAAAGCAGCCCCTGAGGCCAAAGAGATTGGGGAGCGTCATTCTACAGCACAGTATTGTTGTAACTTATTTCTGTGAAAAACCCTGAAAACATTGCAACTTGCCTGCTCCTTTTCCATTTCCTTTAGCCACCTCTTTCCCACTGAATTCTCAAAGAATCCACAAATTCTACAAGACAGGGTTTGTTTCTTTCCTTCTTCTTTACTATTTCTAGAGCCCAGAATAGTATCTGGCTGACAACTGGGCTGAAACAAACATTACTTATTTTTTTTTAAATTTATTTGTTGAATTGGAGTCTCTCTGTCACCCAGACGGAGTGCAGTGGCACGCTCCCGGCCACCACAGCCTCGACCTGCTGGGCTCCAGCGATCCTTCCGCCTCAGCCTTCCAAGTAGCTGGAACTACAGGCGCGCGCTACCACGCCCGGCTAATTTTTGATTTATTGTAGAGATGAGGTCTCGCCAAGTTGCCCAGGCGGGTCTCGAATACTTATTTTATTAAACCAGATGTTAACAAACCAGTTTCCCTGAGTTTAAAAACATGTTTTAAAATTTTCTTTTGCAGCCTGAATTTTTTTTAAAAATAGAAAACACTGAGAGGAAAACAAGATTTTATTTCATCAATTGATTCCTTTTCAAGATGTGTCATAGACTATAGTTTCTTTAAATTCAAGATTTCTTCTGCTGCAAACTAATAAAATATTAACAGGTTTTTTTTTGTGTTTTTTTTTTGAGTTGGAGTCTCACTCTGTTGCCCAGACTGGCATGCAGTGGCTGCTCCTGGCCACCGCAGCCTTGACCTGCTGGGCTCCGGCGATCCTTCCGCCTCAGCCTTCCAAGTAGCTGGAACTACA